>NC_025997.2:26073068-26159574 GCF_000442705.2 Elaeis guineensis | reverse complement strand
AATAACAATATTTTCTTCAACTTTCTTATCCTTCAATCCCAAGTAGTCTTCTCATTGAAAAGAATATTTCTTTTTATGATCACTTTGTTGTGCTTCAAGCTAAAAAGTCTATAGCCTTTTGATTTAAAATAATAGCCAACAAAAATATATTTTTTACTTACTTCATCAAGTTTGTACCTCTTCTCTTTTGAAACATGTGCATAGCATACACATCCAAAGACTTTGAAATACTTCACCAAAGGTTTTCTACTGGACCAAGCTTCAGATAGTGTTTTATTTTGGAGAGCTTTTGTTGGACATCTATTCATCAAGTATACCTTGTGTACACCGCTTTCACCCAAAAAAATTTGGAAAGCCTTTATTTTTTAGCATAGATCTAGCCATCTAAAAAATAGTACGATTCTTTCTTTCGATAACTCCATTTTATTTCGATGTGTAGCCAACGGTCAATTATCTTTGCAAACCAATATCTTCACAAAACTTCTCAAATTCATTTGAGTTATATGCACCACCTCTATCACTTCTTAGCACCTTGATATAGCGCTCACTTTGTCTTTCACAAGATTTTTGAACTTCTTGAAGATAGTGAATGCCTCGGACTTATGCCACATAAAGTACACCCATGTCATTCTTGAGTAGTCATCAATGAAGATAATGAAATGATGTTACCGATATGAGAAAGAGTTTTCATAGGTCCACATATGTCGATAAGAATAAGCTCCAACGATACTTTGGCTCTCCATGCATGCTCTTTTGGAAATACCTCTCGGTGTTGCTTTCCAAGTGCACATCCTTCACAATTTTTTTCTTATCTTGTATTGCCGGTAGACCATACACCATATTCTTTTGATATAGACTTCTCAAACTTTGCAAGTTCAAGTGCTTATACCTTTGGTGCCATAGCCATAACTCATCAATTATCTCCATCTTCCATGTAACATTCTTTGCATAGTGCAAAATAAAAGGAAAGCTTATATTTTTCTCCATCTTGATATTTATCATAAGTTATTTTTTTCCTTTTTTGTCATATATCTTGCATCCATTATTTTCAAAGTGCACCATATGCCCATGCTCAATCAATTGTTCAATACTTAGAAGATTTTATATCAAGTCCGGAATAAGTAGAACATTATGGATAAACTTCCTCCCTTTCTTTGTATCAATTGCAATCGTCTCTTCATCTCTTGCTTGGACCAGTGTACTATTTTTCATCTTGACTTGTGAGATTGAAGAACTATCAATGTCAACAAAGATGGACTTATTACCGATCATATGGTTGCTACATCCACTATCAAGGTACCATACATTATTTCTTTACTCCTCCATGGTTTGACATGCATAGAATGTGCTTTGGCCGTCTTCATTTTTTTGGAGAAGTATGCTTGTTCACTTGTTCGGTACCTACAATCTTTTTGAACATAGCCAAACTTTTTGCAATTATAACATTGGGGTTTTTCATTAAACCAATAATTTTTTTCAACATTAGAAGACCTTTTACATATGTTGCACCTAGGTTGAGTGCTCTCATCATTTTGACTTCTTGAAAAGTTATTTTTTCTCCTTCCTCTTCCTCTCATATTTCTCTCTCTTCCTCTATTTTGGTTTTCATCTCTAGATGACTCCCTTTAACTTGTCCATGACTAAACGGTTCTCTTTGAGGACTTTTGTCAAACACCTTGAGCTTAGATTGAAAGGCACTTTCTAATGATGATTCTTTGTGTCTAAACAATCTTTGCTCACGAGCTTAAGAGATCCCATCAACTCATGAATACTTAAAGTAGAAAGATCTTTAGATTCTTCAACAATACTAACTATGGTATCAAATTTTGGAGGCAAACTAGCCAAAATTTTCTCACATATTCTTTGCTCGGTGATAGTTTCACCATAGCTCTTCATTTGATTAACAATCTTCATGATTGTGGAGAAGTAATCCTTCAACTTCTCATTTTCTTGCATTCTCAAATTATCTAACTCCTTTCTTAGAGTTTGAAGTTTGATAGTTCTCACCTTGGTATTCTCTTGAAATTCCTCTTGTAAGATGTTTCATGTCTCCTTTGATTTGGTGGCTCTAATGATTCTTGAAAAAATCTTATCGGACATCGCTTGTTGGATGAAGAAGAGGGCTTTAGCATCCTTCTTTTTGTAGTTCTTCATTTGCTCTCTTTGTTGGTTAGTTAGAGTGGATGGCTCTTCATACCCACTCTCCACCAAATCTTAAGTCTCTTATGAAATGAAGAGGGTCTTTATCTTGATGCTCCAATAATCATAGTTTTTTCCATCAAAAATAGGAATAGAAGGTTGATTGATGCTCATATCCATGTTACATGAACTTGCCATGAAAATCTTTTTGAATGGTGCTCTCTTTCTCATTTGTTGTTTTCAAACTCAAATCTTGTTGATCTTTCTTGCTCTGATACCACTTTTGTTGGCTTTGTTTACCAACTTGATGAAATTTGGGAAGAGATTGAAGTAGAGAATGAGATGAAAAATTGGGAGAGAATGTAGATCTAGGGTTCTTTCTTTTTTTTTCTTAGTACATAAGGTCTCTTATGTATGAGGTTACCACATCTTACAAAAATTCGGACATCAATACATAAACCACTATGACAATATGAGCCCAATTATATATGAGCCTATATATAAATCCAACATACAACTAAACCAAAAAACTTACATAACTTAGAAATTAAAAAGAACAAACATTACATTTTAACAATTTGAGGCAAGTGGGGTGAAAAGCCGGTCTTGTTTGAGGGTTTATGCCCTTGAAGACTTTCATGTTCATTTTTTTATCAAGAAAAATGCAATAATTCCACTTATGACAAAAATAGATATAATGATTCCAGCTATTCCTCCGACACCTATACCAGAACTTTTACCATCGCCACCAGATGGACTGTTGCTTCCATCAGATTGATGACCAGGGTTGCTTCATCGGCCTGGAGGAGGAGGTGTATATGGTGGGGGTGAAGGTGCAGGTCCCGAGCTCCATGAGTTACCACCAGTCCTCTGAAAGAAGATAAGCAAGTGCATTCCAAGAGGATCATCCTTATCAGGTTATATGATGCTATCAGGATCCATTAAGTACTCACTGAAGATTGTTTATCCCCTTCAACTTGTCAGGATCCCATCCAGTGAAATGGTTATTTGCAACATTCCTGAAAGCAAGGGCACACCTCTTCTTTATTATGCACAATATATTTCTTCCCTGCATAATATTATTTACTTACAGATCATCAAGAGAGAGACTGGCAAGGACATTTATGGAACCTATAAACTGGTTGTTTTGCAAGTATCTGCAGGATCACAAATAAACGGTAGAAGTAAGATTTGTGAAGCGGTGTTAAATTTCAAATTTAATGCATGGGCTTTGTGCTATTCAACTTCCCAAAGCCGTCTGGCCACTCTTCTCTTGCATACATTACCATTCTCTTCCAAAGTTCTTTTCCCAAGTAAATTCATTATTGTAAAACATTTTTTCCATGACTATATCCGGTAAAAGGTGGAAAAAATAATAGGTGAAATGTAGCAAGCATATTAAAATGGAATTACTTACCCAAAAGGTCTATAGCTATTTTCAAATTAACCAGCATTTGAACCATGGCTATACTCTTCCTCCATCCTAATTGAACCATTTGGACCACCTGTTTTTGTCTTTTTATCATGAGTGCCAGCATCATGCCATCTATTAAAGGAAAAGAAAAAGAAGAAGAAATTCATGTAAGATATTAGATTATCAAAAGAGTATAGGTGCCCTTACAAATCTTAGGGCCATCACCTGAAGAACAGAAAAAACAGGATTAGGGCATGTCGATTTAGGAGAAATAAAATAGAAAAAAAAAATTAAGTATACATAACACAAAATCTTAAACCTCATCCTCACCAAATTGACCTAAAATAAGCAAATTCCATCGTAAAACCAAATCAACCATAGATCAGACATAATACAAACAAAAAAAAAAAGAAAAACACATGAAGGTCTAAAATGATGCAAGCATTCTCCATTTTAAGCCACAAACCTTGCAAGGAGTTGCAGTTTTCGGCCTCCTTCCTGACGACATCAAGAATAGCATCAATGAGCTCAGCACCCTCGATGTAATGCCCCTTGGCCCAATTGTTCCCGACCCCAGACTGGCCGAACACAAAGTTGTCCGGGCAGAAGACCTGGCCAAAGGGTCCGGATCTCAGTGAATCTGTGGTCCCCGGCTCCAGATCCATAAGCACAACCCTCGGGATGTACTGTCCCCCACTCGTCTCATTGTAGTAGGCATTGATCCGCTCGAGCTGGAGATCGAAATCGTCGGAGTACTTCCTGATCTAGTCGATCTCGTGCTCATCGCAGATCATCTCCTAGAACTTGGCTTCGATCTGGTCCCACACTGCCCACCCTAGATGTGGAGGATCTCCATCATATTCTTCACTGAGCTCCGCCCTCATGTGGTGGGTCACTGGCAATCGAGCTTCGGTTCGAGCGAGGAGGCGGTAGCGATGGAGGATGGGTATGGGTGGATGGAAGCGAAGAGCGGAGACAAGTGAGAGCTTGCAGAGAGATTTTATTTAGGGGTCGGGGTTCCTATTGGTGGGGCTAATCAAGGGAGATGGGGTGGCGCTTTTTTTTAAAAAAAAAAAAATTTGGCTCTCCTCTCTTAATGCTAATCACTTTCCGTCAATATTTAATATATTTTTTAGGAGATTTAAGTTGTCCATATTTATCCACTAGCAGATTTGATTTACTCATATTAAATCATTGAAACATAAGTTAAAAATTAATTGTAGCATTTTCACGTTTGACAAACGTGGGTATATACAACCTTTTTTTCAGAATTTGATCTTTTACCCTTGTATGTACTTTACATGACTAAAAAGTGTGGGTGTATGTGACTTTTTTTGCAATGTGATTGCTAAGAGAGTTTTTAGATTTAAGGTCATGTTTTCAGTTGTTAATCTACTCATGTATCAACTAGAATAATTATTAATCTTAATGACGCTCAGATCGTTGCAGTTCAAACAGGAGATAGCTGACTGCTCTAGGAGGGAAGATATGAAATTAATTTTGAGTTTGTATTGTCGTGACTTTGAGTTCTGACAAGGGAAAATGCTTATCATGCTTGACACGGAGCACTGCTGTCAACTAGAAAATGATAAATATCATGTCAATTTATGTCCTACGTGCTTTCATGATCTATCTGATTGACATCTACTAAAGATAAGGCAAGCCAAAAATCAAAAAGATTTAATATAAATATCTCAAGTTTGTATATACAAAACCCTTCTTTTCATGCAAGACATGAGTATTTAAGATTGAGGAGGAGCTTTTTCTTCTATACTATTTTGGCCAAAAACTAAAACTTTGGGTATGAATCATCTCTTCTGTTCGGACACCATTAATAATCCTTTTCGAGCCGAAGACAATCTGATAATGACAAAGAGCATCTAGTCCAGCTTGATTTATGGAGCTAGCATAGACTAATTACTCAATCTAGAGGTTGTTGGAGCATTTTTAACCTTGTCGATTTGTGTCTAATTTGATCTCTTGCATGAAACGGTTTCTGATGCGCTATTTTTTTTAGTGCTCAACTTTCCATGTAATTGTTCTGATCAATAAAGAACAAAAATCCAACCATTTTGTTGCAACAGTGCAGGTTTTCTTTGGTCATTGATGCCCGCATAATTACAGGCTTAACATCCTTTTACCAATCCTGTTTGCACTATTTTTACAGGAACGTATCCCAAAATGTCAGGATTTGCAGTTAGTCTTTCTTAACCCAGCTGGGAACTAGAAACAGATGTACCACGTGCAAAGTTGGCATGTCGGTGCATGGGGTGAATGTTGGACTAGATGCAAGGTTGTGTAGTTTGGAAGCGTTACGAGAGGACGTAAAATATACTTGGTAAGTGGCAACGTGGTATAATTGTATTCGTGGAATTGCCAATTCCTCAATAAAAACAAGAGAAATATCAACTACGCTTGCTAAACGTTAAATTTTAGAAAGTCATAAAAAATACTATTTAATTCCTGATTTATGGTATTTAATTAGCTGCATCTGATATATGCATGGTTTGATTAAAATTACACTCTCACCCATTATGCTCTTCTCGGCCATTCAAACTCTGTTTACGTCTTCAAAAAGAAGAACCGCAAAACATGAACACCATTGGTCTGAATGCCTGTAAATGTTGAATACCGGAAACTCATAGTCTGAAAGCTAGTCTGAAAACCAGTATCAGCAAAACCATAAACTCATTGTTTGAAAACCCGTTAACTTCAAAGTCGGGCATGGGATCAAGCTTTCTCAGCTTGATCCATCACACCCCCCACTCTGTACATATTCTACAGCAATCAATATAAGGGTGGTATGACCTCCCACTTCATCCAAAAAAAAACTCACCCACCAAATTATGAAGAAAAAAACTCAGAACCATTTATCTCATTAATTTGCCAAAAAATTTTAAATACATTTGTCATCAACATCAACACAATGCAACATCTTCAAAAGTACATGGGTGGTACAAAAATAAGCCTTAAAAATGTTTAAATACACTTTTCAAGTCGATACAATGCCTACCTAAGCACCAGAGAGGTAAAATAGAACAACTATATAAGTCCAAGTGCAAAGGCATTCTCTCCAGCTTCCAAGATGGCTGCCCACTCTGAGACGTCGGCACTGGTGGGGTGGCCGATTGAAGATCCAGTTGCAAAAGAAGGTGGCTGCACCTCCATGCCATCGTCAGCAGCTAACGAGCTCTCAATCCACACCAAGACATCAGTCACACTAGGGGTTCCACTATCTGATGTTATGAGCTCCTCGATAGGTTGGCTGCTAGAAGGAAGTGATATTGGAGAAGATGGTGGTGTTGAGATCATGCGGTCAGCCCACTTCAGGGGTTCAGAATCGATGAAGCAACCATCGCCAGAAGTGGAAGAGATGGTGGTGCCAGTGGAGCGGTCATCTACACGTCCTAGCAGTGGAACCAACTGAGATGCAATCTCCTGCTCAGTCCCGGTGACAGTCACCATCGCAACATCTTCACCACTGTTACCATCTCTGACCTCATAAGCCTGATTGAAGAGCGTCGACCTTGCAGCATGTATCCATCTTCTTTTGCAGTCATGTGTCGCTGGATAATCATTCTTAACTTCTTTGTTCTCCTCCTTCGGATGAATTCTGCATAGAGCCATCTCTTGAAACTGCAAAATGGAGAGCGATGGTCACGTCAATTAGCGGTCGAAGATTCTACGTACCAAGGTTTGAAAGGAAAAAGATAATCAACTTTAAATCTGTTGGAGTAACAGATCATAATTAATCAGATGTATCAAACAATCTAGTTAGCTAGAAGCCATGACGTAAGACTATAATGATATTAGATTCAGAAAAAGACAATGAAAGAAAGGGAAACAAAAAAAAATAGAAAAATTGCATACCTTGCCATCAGGTGAGTGGAGGAGGTACTCGTGCATGATCCAGTTGGGGTGCAGTCTCTTCCTCTTGCTGTCTCTGAACTTGAAGACAAGGGAAGTCTTGTGCCCGATCAGCTCCAAGGATTCATCAAAGATGAGCTGGTCCCGACCATTGCCATGCCAGAAGCCCTGCCCTGCGTTGCGGTTGGCCCTGCACCCACTGCCATTTGCACTTGCTTTGTGCCTGGGGGTGAAGTAGTACACCTCCTCCCCTATTCCGTGCATGAAATCCCCTGTAGATGGAGGGAGAAAATAATTAGAAACAGGGAGACAAGATTTACGACACTAGATTTGTTATGCCCCAAATCCAACACCCGAGTCGGATATGTGATGGCCGCATACTCCTTAGAGCAAGCCCTAAAGAATATGCAAAGCCAAATTAAATCATTACAACCTTAACATCCATAACAATTTATTTCAACAATAATTCGTAAAATCTTGCATAATTACAAATTAAATTTCTTCAATCCTCTGATTAGGTACTATGATACTCTATCTATACATCTGCTCACCCACAATCCAATACCATAGCCAATCATGAGCATACTGTATCTCTGTGAAGAAAAAGAAAGATGAAAGGTGTGAGCTTTACAGCCCAGTAAGAATTTTCATATCACACTGATATAGTAATATAATCTGAAAATAAGAATAAGCAATAAAACACAAAATCTCATATTCAATATTCAGAATACTGCAAACATCCATAAATTTACTGTCTTGTTAAAATAGATGCATCATCATATATTAACAGGTGAAACACTTTTATTCAATAATTATTTTATGTCTTATCTTTCATTTCTCTTTTCATAATCACATGATTTTTAACCTTTTCTTTCTGGCTCTGACTATCCAAGTCTATACCTCAATTATCATCCGAATCAATTTCCACATAAAAGCCTTTCAAGGCTGTCCCAGGATGAGCTCTTGGCCGGCTGTCCCACGTACGAAAGCCCGTGAGAGGCTGTCCCAAATATAAGCTCCTGGCGGGCTGTCCCAGCATGAGCTCCTGACCAGCTGATCCACCTTAAGCCAGTGGGGGCTGTCCCAGGCATAAGCTCCTGGCCGACTGTTCCACATGACAAGGCTAGTCCATACCATATATCTCTTTCTTTTCATTTAATCATTATATGTTGATTTCATCAAATCAATTCTTCTTGCATTATGATCAATTCAGATATGTCATATTCATATAATCATGCCATCAATCTTTGATACATATATATTGACATAACATACTCATGCTCAAAATCAAATAACAGTATCTTAATATAATAAACTCATCGATCTCAAATCCAATGATGCAAAACCAATGATACAAGACCAACAGTAAAATAGCATATATATAATAGATCATGTACAGAGATCTTACCTTTACCGATGACTGATCCAAGCACAGAAATCAATGTTCTTCTTTAATTTATGAATTTTTTTAACAAAATATTCCACTTGACATCATATGCAGACAATCATCTCTTCATAACTCTAATCAAATATAAAAATCATATATGAAGAAAATTATCTGATAATCAATCCTAATAACATAAATCTAAGACCTCTCTCAGAATTAACCAAAATTAGGATTTGTCTAAGTATCTGGATCCTCCACTGATCCATAAGACTTTTAGAGAGAGAAAATCCATGAAAAGAGAGAAAATTTTAGAGAGAGAAAGTAGAGAGAGAAAATGAGAGAGAATCTTCGTATCCTTCTGATGAGGCAATCATGGTCGAGATCATCAGAGATCATATCAGGATGACTCAATATGGATTAACCATGATTGATGTTATCAATTTCGAATAAAGATCGGATCGAAATCTAATCTACTGCACAAATTTCGGAGCAATCTCAGGTCATCATATTTTATATCAATTTTATCCTAGGATTCGTGATGAAATCAGAGAGAGAAACACACTAGAGAGATAAAATCCATAAAGAGAGAAGGTCTAGAGAGAGAAAAATATTGAGAGAATGTAGAGAGAGGAGAGAGAAAAGAGAGAGAAAGGAGGGAGAGGAGAGAGAGAAAATTTCTCTCTCTTTTTTTTTTTATTTTTTTCTTTCTCTTTTTATTTTTCTTTTTTTTTTTTCTTTTTTCTTTTCTTTTTCTTCTTTCTTCTTCTTTCCTTTTTTTTTTCTTTTCTTCCCACAGCCTCCTTGGGCCGAAACAGGGGACGAACGAGGGGGCACCAGCTTGGCTTTGGCGAGGGTGACGACTTCATCGGAGGTCCGGCAGCAGGTGGAGGCGGCGGTGGAGCAAGAAATGGCCGGCAGCAAAGTTCGACCGGCGAGAAATCAAGAAGAGATCGAAAAAACAGAGGACTGCCACTTTTTCTTTTGTTTTTCGGTCATTAGCCGGTCACCGACGGCCAATACCTTCAGGAAGAGAGATAAAGGGATGAGGATCCTATCCTAGAGATGAGACGTCACAACCGACGGCGCCGGTGGCCGAAAAAGAGAGGAAAGGGTCCGGCCGAAACAGAGCAAAACAGGGGTTCACCTTGTTCATGGATTTTCCGACGATCCCGACGGCCGGTGAGGGTCTAAAGCCATGGGAGAAAGGAAAGAGGGAGAGGAAGAAAATTTGGAGCCTTACCTGAGCTCCGGTGGCCTCTTCGACCTTCGATTTTCGATGAACATGAAAAGAGGCTGCCACGGCTTCCACGAAGAAAAGGGGAGGAATCGGCTCAACAGTCGCTGGTGGAGGCTCGTGAGGGAGAGGGAGTCTTATTTATAGAGGGTCCTAGAGTTTTAAGGATCCCAGAACTCTTCTCCGTCCGGGATTCATCGGAGAAGAAGACTCCCATCGGGAGA
The DNA here is from genome assembly GCF_000442705.2 of Elaeis guineensis. Taxonomy (NCBI): domain Eukaryota; kingdom Viridiplantae; phylum Streptophyta; class Magnoliopsida; order Arecales; family Arecaceae; genus Elaeis; species Elaeis guineensis. Next base: position 26,149,309 of record NC_025997.2, on the reverse strand, counting down.
CTTCTTCCCGTTCTATTTTTTTTTTTTTGTATGGGCTTTGGGTTTTTGGGCTTGATCCAGGGTCCAAATGGACCAGATTGTTACATTCTCCCTCCCTTCAAATAATTTCGTTATCGAAATTAAGTTATGTTGTTTGAGATATATTCGAAAAATATATATATACATGCATCATGTCTTTTATTTCTCATGATCTTGTTATAATAAAAATTATTTGAAATCTCAAACTCATTCTTCTTATTGGTTTCTCAACTTTTTGAAAATTGTAACATTTTGGACTTGTATTAATATATCACCGTTATTTGTCTCATACATTCCACTCGAAATTCATAATTATTTCAGACTGCCTATGATAGAAAAATAAATAAAGGCCAAACATCGGACACTCTTCACAATCATCAATTTTTTTTTTCTCTCGACCTTCCAACAAATTTTATATGTAGACTCTCATCTTAAGAAAACCTCATTCTTCTATATTAGTCCAAGTAACAATATTAAATTTTAAAAAAAATATGAGATCTATGTCAGGATATTCTAAGTTTGAACCAATATCAGAACTATCAAGCTGTTAATAAACTTGAGATATCTAGAATTTCTTGGTATTATCTACAATGAAGTAACCTACTGACAAAAATTATCCAGCTATGATCAGATTAGATCAAAATTTATAGCATCCTTTCATTATCAATAAAATCCTTCTTATTTGCAACTAATGTATTCCATCATAATATCTTTTGAATCAGAAAATTAATATTTTTTAATCAATTTAATCCATCATATTTTTGCTCCACACTCTGATTTTAATTTATCAAATTATATAGGTCTATCAAAGATAAAATATTCTTGTATGTTAGATCAATCAAAGATAGATCCAACTTTCAAATTTATATAAAATTTAGAGCAAAACTTTAAGTTTCTTTACCTTTACTATCTATTGGGCATAGCACATTAAAATTAAATCTTGATCCACTTTCTATGTTTGAAATCATTGTATAAGCTTCATCACTCTTCAAAAATCTAACATATTTGAAATTAATTAGAGTTAATCTTAGATTTACCTTACAATCATTTAGATAATTTTCAAATCAATCTTCCTTTTTAAAAGAATTAATTCCAACTTGTCAAACTAGAAGAACTCAAGCCAACATCCTTGAAAGTAGAATCAACTTAATAATTTCTTGTAGAGCTCTCTTCATCACAACCCTTAATATTAATCGATAAATCCATACAAAATCTTATCCCTTATATAAGTCATTCAAAATTTAACACTAGCAAGATATCTTAGTTCAATTCAGAAATCCAAACTTTGACTTGAATAATTAATACACTTCACCATCTTCAACAATCACAAGAAAAATTTTAAAAATCTAATCCAAAGATGGTAATATGAATTATTAAAATTTCATCATAACTGTATATCATACTCTGACAAAATAATTTTTTTTTTAATTTAATAAAATATCAAAATACTTTTGATCCACTTAGAAAAGTAAGCTTTTGATTTGAAATTCAATGCAACTTGAAAGATCAAGAAATCATATTCAGAATATGATATTTTAAGTAACCAAAAATTTTATCAAGATGTGTATCTCATATTTCATAATAAAATTCAAGTATATTTTTTCATCTAAATTGAGTTTCATATATGATCCTCTTAAGGTTCAATGCTCAAAAATATTTCTCTCTCATATGATGAAATTTCTTTTAGACCATATCCTAACTTTTTTCTGATAAATTTAAAATTTATAATGCTCAGATAATTAACATCAAAATCAAAAAGTTATCATGATTTTCTTCCATATAAGTTTAGCATTCCAAAATCATCGAGTATACTCAACATAACATATCAATACCTCCCACTTCCTTCCAGGGTCAACTCTTCTTATATTCAGGCCACCCTAATTGAAATCCAAGATATAACTCGTCAATTCTATTATAGATATCATATGCCACTTATGCATAAATTTTATCTTAATATCTATTGATTCAAAATCTAAATATTGAATCTTCTCTTTTATATCTATCATGTTCCTCATGATCATAACCTAAGTTAGATATCACTAAAATTATAATTCTGAATAATTATAACCTTAAACTCAAATACCACTTAAATCATATTTTCTAGTGATCATAACTTAAACTCTAATATCATTCTATTATATCCTTAATGATTATAACCTTAAACTCTGATATTATCTATCATACTCTATTGATTATAATCTCAAATTTTGAAATCACTTATATGACAATCCTTAGTGACTTTAAACTTGAGCTCTAGTACTGTTCTATTATATCCTAATCACTTGTATCATTGTCTCCAAATGAACGTAACCTAAGCTTTAAGCTCAGATGCCACTCTGTCACATCCTACTGATCTTACATAAAATTTTAATATCTCTTCATAATCTCTAGTGATCTTAAACCTAAGCTTTGATATTATTCTATCACATCCTAATCATTTATATCGTAATCTCCAATGATCATAACCTAAGCTCTATTATTACTCTGTAATATTTAAATCACTTACATTATAATCCTTAGTGATCATAACCTATGCTCTGTTATTACTCTGTAATATTTAAATCACTTATATTATAATCTTAATGATCATAACCTGAGCTCTGATACCATTCTGTCACGCCCGAGCCCAACACCCAGATCGGATACGTGTTGGCCGCACACTCCTTAGAGCAAGCCCTAAAGAATATGCAAGGCCAAATTAAATTATTACAACCTTAACATCCATAACAATTTATTTCAATAATAATTCATAAAATCTTGCATAATTATAAATTAAATTTTTCAATCTCTGATTAGGTACTATGATACTCTATCTACACATCTGCTCACCCACAATCCAATACCATAGCCAATCATGAGCATCCTGTATCTCTGAGAAAAAAAAGAAAGATGATAAGGTGTGAGCTTTACTGCCCAGTAAGAATTCTCATATCACACTGATATAGTAATATAATCTGAAAATAAGAATAAGAATAAAACATAAAATCTCATATTCAATATTCAGAATACTGCAAACATCCATAATTTACTGTCTTGTTAAAATAGATGCATCATCATATGTTAACAGGTGAAACACTTTTATTCAACAATTATTTCATGTCTTATCTTTCATTTCTCTTTTCATAATCACATGATTTTTAACCTTTTTTTCTGGCTCTGGACTATCCAAGTCTATACCTCAGTCATCATCCGAATCAATTTTACATAAAAGTCTTTCAAGGCTGTCCCAGGATGAGCTCCTAGCCGGCTATCCCACGTGCAAAAGCCCGTGAGAGGCTGTCTCAGGCATAAGCTCTTGGTGGGCTGTCCCAGGCATGAGCTCCTGACCGGCTGATCCACCTGTAAGCCAGTGGGGGTTGTCCCAGGCATAAGCTCCTGACGGGCTGTCCAGGCATAAGCTCCTGGCCGGCTGTTCACATGATAAGGCTAGTCCATACCATATATCTCTTTCTTTTCATTTAATCATTATGTGTTGATTTCATCAAATCAATTCTGTCTTGCATTATGATCAATTCAGATATGTCATATTCATATAATCATGCCATCAATCTCTGATACATATATATTGACATAACATACTCATGCTCAAAATCAAATAACAGTATCTCAGATATAATAAATTCATCGATCTCAAATCTGATAATGCAAAACCAATGATGTAAGACCAACAGTAAAATAGCATATATATAATAGTGATCATGTACAGAAATTCTTACCTTTATCGATGACTGATCCAAGCACAGAAATCAATGTTCTTCTTTAATTTATGAATTTTTTTAACAAAATATTTTACTTGACATCATATGCAGATAATCATCTCTTCATAACCCTAATCAAATATAAAAATCATATATGGAGAAAATTATCCGATAATCAATCCTAATAACATAAATCTAGGACCTCTCTCAGAATTAACCAAAATAGGATTTGTCTAAGTATCTGGATCCTTCACTGATCCATAAGACTTTTAGAGAGAGAAAATCCATGAAGAGAGAGAAAATTTTAGAGAGAGAAAGTAGAGAGAGAAAGTGGGAGAGAATCTTCGTATCCTTTCGATGAGCAATCATGGTCGAGATCATTAGAGGTCATATCAGGGTGACTCAATATGGATTAACCATGATTGATGTTATCAATTTCGAATAAAGATCGGATCGAAATCTAATCTACTACAAAATTTTGGAGCAATCTCAGGTCATCATATTTTCATATCAATTTTATCCTAAGATTCGTGATGAAATCAGAGAGAAAAGATACTAGAGAGATAAAATCCATAAAGAGAGAAGGTCTAGAGAGAGAATCTAGAGAGAGAAAATTAGAGAGAATGTAGAGAGAGGAGAGAGAAAAGAGAGAAAAAGGAGGGAGAGGAGAGAGAAAATTTCTCTCTCTTCTTCTTTATTTTTATTTTTCTCTTTCTCTTTTTATTTTTATTGTTCTCTTTTTTCTTTTCTTTTTCTTCTTTCTTCTTCTTTCCTTTTTTTTTCCTTTTCTTCCCACGGCCTCCCTTGGGCCGAAACAGGGGACGGACGAGGGGGCTCCAGCTTGGCTCCGGCGAGGACGACGGCTTCGTCGGAGGTCCGACAGCAGGTGGAGGCGGCGGTGGAGCAAGGGATGGCCGGCGGCAAGGTTCGGCCGGCGAGAAATCAAGAAGAGATCGAAAAAACAGAGGACTGCCACTTTTTCTTTTTTTTTCGGTCATTGGCCGGTCACCGACGGCCAATACCTTCAGAGAAGAGAGATAAAGGGATGAAGATCCTATCCTAGGGATGAGACGCCGCAACCGACGGTGCCGGTGGCCGGAAAAGAGAGGAAAGGGTCCGGTCGAAATAGAGCAAAACAGGGGTTCACCTTGTTTATGGATTTTCTGGCGATCCCGACAGCTGGTAAGGGTCTAAAGCCATGGGGAGAAAGGAAAGAGGGAGAGGAAGAAAATTTGGAGCCTTACCTGAGCTCCGGTGGCCTCTTCGACCTTTGATTTTCGATGAACACGAGAAGAGGCTGTCGCGGCTTCCACGGAGAAAAGGGGAGGAATCGGGCTCAACGGTCGCCGGTGGAGGCTCGTGAGGGAGAGGGGAGTCTTATTTATAGAGGGCCTAGAGTTTTAAGGATCCCAGAACTCTTCTCCATCTGAGATTCATCGGAGAAGAAGACTCCCATCGGGAGTCTTCTTCCCGTTCTTTTTGTTTTTTTTTTGTATGGGCTTTGGGTTTTTGAGCTTGATCCAGGTCCAATTGGGCCGGGGTGTTACAAGATTGTAACGGAAAGACAAAAGAACTGCGGAAAAAACAGGAACGGAAGACATGCTATAATTAAGAAAGTAACTCCAGGCATCCTGGTTGGAAGCAAGAGACAATGAGACAAAGGGAACCATCGGTTCACTTGTAATTCGGACAAGAGGACAGAGAAGAATGCGGGAATAAATTAGAAGGATGCATGATCTAGAGTTTTAGTTAGGGTTCAAGAACTCGTTCTTGCTAGTGATGATACTAAGAAAGGAAAATAAAAACAAGAACATGAGGAGGGAAACCTGAAGATAAGAAAAAAGAAGGGAGGAAAGAGGAGGATCTTGCATGTAATTTGGACAAAAAGAAGGAGACGGGTGGGGGGGAAAGAAGAAGGATCCAGGGTTTTAATTAGGGTTTTATGCATATGATCAAGAACTCGTTTCTTGCTGGTGATACTAGCTAAAAAAGGAAAACAGGAACAGGAACAAACCAGATGAAGAAAGAAAGAAGAGGGATCATGCAATTTGGACCAAAAGAAGGAGAAGGACGTGTAGAAATTAAGAAGAAGGATCTAGGGTTTTAGGCAAAGCAATGTATCGATCAAGAACTCGATCGTTCTTGCTGGTGATACGTACTAGAGGAAACCGGAAGAAGGAAAAAGAAGAGAGAAAAGAGGTGGGATCACGTACTTGGGAGGTTCCACGGTTCTTGAGCATAAACATCGCACTCATGCATCAGCTTAGGTGGGAGTGGAGAGCCCTCCGCGCGCTTCCGGAGGAAGCGGATGACTTCCACATCCGTTGGAAGAAACCTCATTCCATCCACCTCTCCGTCCATCGTCTCTTCTTCAGTATTCTGTTTCTTCTTCCTCTTCCCTTAGCCTTCTCTTCTTGGCGTTTCTCCTCCGAGAGCTATCACAGTCGTCAGAGATACACGATCGATCACCGCTCCGGGATGCTATGGGTAAACCAAGAAGCTAGCCAACGATGCTTACCCAGCACGGTCAGGACTCGTGTGTTATAAAACAGAACCTAAGACCAACGGTAATATATATTCCTTGGCTGTCACCGGGTGAATGGGTTAGCTGTCGTGATTTACCGATAATTATATTCAAGTAGAGGGTTCGGTTCACCGGACGGTTCGGTTCACAGGAGATTTTTTATTCTCATATAATTATATGCCCTGAAATCCATTAACGCAGGATCTGAATCAAGGTCTTTTGTCCAACCTGGGCAAGAACTATGGTATAACTATCTAACTTTCTGTGTCATTTGGGTAGATCAACCTGTCATGAATGTATTGCTTCTACATAAAAGTAATTCGAATTATGATGTTGGGTCATCGTGCATTACCTAAGACTAGTATTGCTCCTATATCCACATCTTGTTCCAATGTTCCATGATATTATATGCCCATCTTCTGTTATATTTTATGCTATATATATATACATACATAACATAACATCATATGTAGCATATAACACTGGGGCATCCTTGGCACTTGCACCCATGACTCAAAGCTTCACCACTTGTTGCTTGGTTTGCTCTAAATGAATTAGAAATTACCCCTGCTTTCCTGCACCTACACGTGCCGAGCAGATGTCTGGACATTAATCTTGATAGCCATCAATTTCAGCTTGCCATTATTTGCCAAATCTTTGAATTTGAATGAGTTTCACTCATGATGAACTTACCCAAAAACAAAAGAGTCATATCTACTTGAATATTGAGCAGAGCCGGCCCTTGGGCAGATAAAACTGGGCCACTACCCTAGGCTCCAGGCCCTGCATTGATGTTCCAATGAGATGCAAGGATGGTTTTCTACAATATTATAACAAGAAAAATAATTAAATAGGTTAATGATGGATTTTACATGCTACTTAACGAATATATCTATAGAAATTATTGCACGTAGATTAATTTTTCAATGATAATTAATGTTTAAAATATGTTAATTTTTAGTAGAGAAGGTCCTATTTTTTTATTTGGCCCCAGGTCTAAAAAATGTCAGGACCGGCCCTGATGTTGAGATCCCACAGTTGCCCTCTGAATCTTAAGCTTCTCATTCTAGAGCATACCTATGGAAACTAAAGGTTCTCAAAATTACCTAACCATTTAATAATGATGTTAACCATAATGTTACAATATTGGAGTTTGCGTCATGTAGCTTTCTTATGCCAAATTCAGCATTCTTCTGTACTATCTCATGACGATCTTGGATGGTGTCTTAGATTAATTTTGTGCTCTGCCTTAGATGTTGCTTTGAATGTGTATTCTATATCAATGTTTTCTGATAGGAAGTCTGGGTAAGTTCAAAGAATTTTAAACAATATAGTGTGCCAGCCGCCATGCTATTTGGTGATCCATTTTAAGCTCAGCTTGGACTAACGATCTTGCTTCCACTTAAAATCCTGAGCCTGAGATTCCACATCATGACCGAGGCTGCCCCGATATAGCTAAGGGTTCAGATTTCTGCTTCAGGCATTAGGAATACCAGGGAAGAATTAGATTCACATGGATGTAAGTGATATAAAGTTTTTCAGAGAAGCTAGTAGCGACAACTCTTTTGAGTTGGGGAATAAAACTTGTTATGTTGCAATGTCATTGTTGATAAACAGGATCCCTAAAAAGTCCAAGCATCCAGCTTTCTTGGGACATTGCAACACATTGGGGTAAGACATGATTGCTTTATATGTACTAGGACATCCTTGGTCTGAACACTAAGTGGCTTCCATGTAAAAATTCTGGCTTTCTGGATGTGGATTATCGAGTTATGTTTACAGTGGTGCCTCAAACCAACATATGGCTATTTTATTGTTATGTGCTTTCAGTTAAAGCACGCCATTGAGAAAGATACGTTGGTGTGCCGGTGTTGTGAAAACTCTCTCTTTACATTAGGCCAGATGACCCTATAGTCTTCCCACTATGTATAGATGGACAAAAGGCTTCTAAGAGCTCTATGGACTTGGATGTGTCTGTGTTAATCCCCTATTGCTGCATTCAACTGTAGTCCTAATGTGAGATTCTATTTTTAATCTCCTGTAAGACTTGTTTTATTGCTTGTCTCTACTTTCCCAGATTTATAGCATTCCAAGTTTCCATCTCAGTTATGCAGAATTTCAGTAGCCTAAATTGAGTATTTGCTACGGACGCTATATAGTCCCAAGATGGCTTTGCTATTTGACTTGGTATATTCTTCCTCTATATTGTCCATAGATGTTCGACTGATATCAGCATTTGTGATATGCCAAGTGCTAGGATTATTAGTTGCCAGATTTGTTTTGAATACGGGCATGCGAGGAAGATGTGATCGCCTGTTTTTTCCTCTGAATTGCAGAGAGATCGTGGGATGGGGACTTGAATGTTTTTTTTTCTTAGATTGCTCGCGGTTAGGATCTTGTTTTGGAAAACCAAGTAAAGATTTTAGTCTTTCTAGTATTGGAAGCCTCCAGTTGATCTTTGCAAAAGTTGATATAGTAATAAAACAAACTCATTGATATAGTAAAAAAATATGGAGACATACATACTAATTTCAAACTGTTTTATGCAACTATTTTATGCAATTGTGGATTATCTGCCTTTACTGTTTTATGCAACTGTGGGAGATGGTTACATGCGTTCTTTTTGTGGATGCTCTTTATCTATTGCCTGCAACCAGTTTACCTTTCTGTATTTATTTCCTCTGGTTCATTACAAGAATTACAGCATTTACAAGTCTACTGAAGTTACAGTAACATTTTCCAACTCAGTTGCTCTTAGTCTGCTTTTTCTGTTTCTTATACATGGGTAATACACTATTGTTGTGTTTATCTTTACACTACTTCAGATAATGTGTTGATATATGGGAGGATATTGAGTCATTGTATAATGGTTTTCTTGGCCGATCTTTCTTATCTCCTTGTTATAGCTACTATCATTGCTGTTCGATAGATTGGGTTATCTACTTTTATTGCTTATGGGTCTTCACCAACTATCTATATGATCATAATTAGAATGTTTATTAGACATATGGAATTCTGTAATATTCAACTTCTTCAGTCTGTTGTATGCTCTATCTATCTTACTAGATACCTCATCATCTATTTACCTTGCTCTACATCAATCCATGCGGCTGTTCTCATTATATATTATAGTAATATATAATCTTCAAACCGTTAATTCTGATAATCTAGATATGTTAGTTCTACATTAAGAGATGAGGTTAGTATGATCTGTGTCAGTTCTTAAGCTTTAAATGTTAGTGAGACTATACGTGTTAAGCTTTAAATGTTAATGTTTTATTGTGGCAGGTTGGTCCTCCAGTAAGCTGAATACTATCATTCCTCCATGCAACTTATTTGGCACCAAACAAAAGTAAGTCCAAGCTTCTAAGTAATAATTGACTATATGATAAGACTCTAACCAAGGGCTAAATCTTGATTGAGTCTGATTTAAAGTTTTTAAAGTTTCACCGAGGGCTGAATTTGTTACTTACTATTATGCAATTGGTATAAATCAAGTAACTTTTATCATTATAATTGGTTTAGTTGGTTATAATTATTAATTGTACAGTGACAAGTTTTAGAGTTCCGTTGTCCATTAGTTTTGAAGATACTGCAGTATCTTCTGCAAATTGGATAATAGAATAGGAAAATATGTTCATAGGTTTAATGATGGAGCAAGTTCAAAAAGAGAATAGGTCAACCACAACATTTACAAAGGAATCTTGGAAGGAAATACGTGTCAAATTTTATATGAAAACTAAAAAGAAATATGAGTTGAAGCAATTCTAGAACAAGTTCAATCAACTGAGGAAGTGCTATAGAGTTTTTACTGATTTGAAGAAGTTACCAACCAAGTTTGAATGGGATCCAGTCTTGAAAACCGCTATAGCTTCTAATGCTATCTGAAAAAGTTACATTGCTGTAAATAAGTATTTATTTTTCTTTTTTTTATACTTTTTTATAATTTATTATATTTTTGTTTAATTAATTCAATCTTATATATCTCACATATAAATTTGTTATTGTAGGTTTATCCAGAAGCAAAGAGATTTCGATCTTCCATTTGTCCCAAATATGAAGAGCTCATAACAATGTTTGGGGATACTACTGCTACTAGTAAAGAGGCGATAGCAAGCACCCAAGATGTGTCAGATAGCAGTGATTCTCAAGACAACGAGCTTCTTTTTGATGATGTTAGTATAGATGGGGAGTCTAGTGGTTCAAGAAACCATCGTCGTCCAAGAGATCTAATTCCCAATGAGTATCCACCGTGTGAGAAGTCAATCAAGAGTTTCAGAGTTAGCAGATATCATCAGATCCCTAGCAGAGGCTAACCAGATAAGGAACAATATGATGATACAACAACATACAGCCGCAACTTTGAGTTTTGGACAGTACTCAATTGCAAATTGCATTAAAATTCTTGAAATTTTTGAAAGAGTGAATATGCCTACATATTTGAAAGCAATTGAGAAGTTCCAAGATAAGAGATGGAGGGAAACATTTATTGAGATGTCAAGTGAGCGTAGGTTGGGGTGGTTGGCAAGTTTGTAGGATGTTCATGTGACTTTTAGTTGTTTTGATGGACTTTAAGTATTAGAATATTATATCAAGAATTATGTATGTGCATATTATGCTTTATTTGGATTGATGTTCTATTGTTTTTTAGACTTTATGCTATGGATTTATGATGTTATGAAGATTATGTATCACTTAAATTGTTCTATGTTAATATCTGTATTCTTATTTTCTTTCATATTAATAGGATATGGACAATGATGTGGAGGAGATTGACTCAGAAGTTGAGAAGAATTTAAATATTTCTGATTCTAGTGATGGAAAGGAAACGAAGAAATTTTATTTATTTGATGAAAAGGAAGATGATGCTATAGAGCTTGTTGTTACTGCAACAGTTGAGGAGTACTACAATTTGTATCTATGCAAGCAATCATATGGAAATGATAATTTGATCGGTGCTGAATATATTATGAGGATAATTCTTGAAAATCTAGACAGGTGTCTAGATTTATTTAGGATGGATAGTTGTATATTTCTTAACTTTTGCTTTGACTTGAGGTAAAGAAATCTATTGCATGATTTTCGATTTGTAAGTGTTGAAGAAAAAGTTGCTATATTCTTGATGATAATTGATCAAAGAGAGTCAAATCAAATAGTGGCAGATCGTTCTTAGCATTCTGGATAGACAATTAGTCATCATTTTGGAAAGACACTAATTTCTTAGAAAGCCATCTCTGGCATGTGGCAGTATTAGAGAGAATCATCTGAGAATTATATTGATTAAAGTCTGCTTCTGAGTCAGATCGGTTGAATAGTGATTTGGTTCAACTCAGCTCAACTAAACATCAATATGAGCTAATCTGAATTGACTCATAATGAAGCATTATGACCAGCTTGACTATCTACCAACCTGTTGTATGGAACATCGGTCCACAATCAATGTGACCCCAAAATACAGATAATTATTTTATAACTATCTTCTAATTCGATCAAACCCACAAGATAAGATTGACAACTTGTAACGTATCATGTCCACCTAGAGATATAAAATTTTGATGAAAATATCAAAAATACCTTTTAGTAAAAAGTTACTATGCAATTCGATCCTTCAATCTTTCTGCATCCCGAATATGACTCTGGATATGGAATGATATCAAATCCAATATCATATTCATATTTTTTTCAATCTTAAATGATGATTCAATTAGTGAAATATTAGAAACTCTTTCTAATTTTTATTCAGCTTTGATCAAAGGCTTCCTGAATCATCAATGGATTAGAGCAAGTAGAATGCGATCTCCTCTTATCAGGAGTGATCGATTTCATATTGATCTACTCATAATCGCCATACACATTCTATCATATCCAGATCACCCCGTACATAACTAAGTCATGATAAATGAGTATGAACCAAAATATGAATTCATGTATATAAGGTTCTGTGGTAGTCTCAGGTTAAAGGATTATATCCACCCCTCCCACTATAAGAAAACATCTTTTGATAGATAAGTAGATTTCATAAGATGTTTCTTAAGTCGGATCAATTCAGTAAACTCATTCTCTAATGAGCACCCACTTCCTTATATTAGTGTCTCACATAAGTGGCTTATGAGATCAGCCACCCTCTCCATCGAGCATACATAGGAAGTGCTAGTTTATCCGAAACATTGATCCTCTACTCAATACTCCTATGACTAGAAATATTCTAAATCAAAATTTTTTAGGATTTTAGGTCTCATAGGTATGATCTCATTGTAACCCTAAAATCATTGCCCTGATTTATGAATTTCATCATAATCATTACAAAAGTAAGATGCAACATATGATGAAAAGTGCCTTTTATTTATAAAATGTTAATATATGAGTCTGGAAGATTATAAGAAAAATTCATCAAAATATAAATTTTGATTGGCTTGTAGGGACAAAGAATATCTCTTTGACTTCCTGTCAGACTAACAATGAACATTAAATATTTCCCCATTGTATCCATTCAAGGAATACAGATCCAAAATGGCTTAAGTTTGGATTGGGACTGATGAAGCATTTCCCATTCAAGGGGAAAAAGACTGGGGCATAAATAATGGTAATAATATTTACCGTGCAATCTATATGAAGGAGGAGGAATGAGAAGTTCCAAGAAGAATGGGGAAATGCTCAGTAGATGTTTCAGAAGAATTTACTGGACATAGGCAGACCTTTTGGAGCTCAACACGCAAAGGATAGATGGTGAAGGATCGATAATGCAAAATGAAAGGACAAACACACCACTAGGTCAAGGATGGTCTAAGCTCAATAATAGACAAACCATGGAACGACAATGACGTACAAGAAATCAACGAATAGCCAGAGATAAGGAGAATTGTATATATTTGGAATAGCAGAAGAATGATGGCAGATTAGCTAGAAGCAGAACCATGAGCAATACAAGGAGGTATAAAAGAAAACTTATTATAGATAAAGCAGAACCATGATAGACTTAACAGTGTGGACACTACTTATACGATACACTGCAGAATTAAGGCAACAGATCCTCACTAATTATACACAAGATATTTTGGCTTCTACTGCAATTTGAGGATAGGCTAATGCAAAATGTACATAGGCAAATAATAAAGTACCTGACTGATTAGCAACATTTTAAGTGTCTTGGCAGGAAATATGTACAATTTTTTTTTGAGCAACTGATAAATCTAGTTTCCTTTTTTCTATAGAGAGACGAGAAATCCTAGATAATTTTTTGAAAATAGGATACAGTGTAATAGTTAAATCAGTTAAGGCTAGAGGCTCATTTACAAATAAAAGGTTGTGCCCACTGTTAACATTTCAAGAGTTCAAGCTAATCGAGATACCTCAGCTTTTGGAGTGTGTAAGAGTGGCACGCCATGTTGTGTTGTATCCTCGAGTATAAATTTGATAGATTTTAAAAAAAGGTCCATAAAAAAAACACTGAATACATGGATATAAACCTACAAGAAGGTGAACATACATAAAAGACATCAATGAGGTGAACCTAATGTCAGAACCAGTGACATAAAACAGGTCTCAGATAGACAGACTAAAGCCCTTAGCTTAAGAAACAAATTGAAGCATCACAAATTTAACTCAACAAAACCCAAAATAATACTCTTTAGACCATTAAAATCTTGCCAAAACCTAATTTACATTGCTTTATAATAGCATCAATTATCCACTTTCTTTTTTTAATTTAAGAAACAAGAATTTCATCCAAAATTGGTGAACCCTATTTGAATAAACAATGAACTGGATCACATTATGTATCTTATTGAGAATTTTGCAACTCAAAATGACCTTTTTCTGAGATTCTACTCTACAACTATTTAAGGTACTCATTTAAGTTGTAAATTAGAATATTGTTTCCAAAGTCTTGTATCATACCCAGATACATAATGAGGAAACTGAGTGGAAATATCGTGATTGCAAGATTCATCATGTGAGGATGTCTCTTGTCTGAATTCAAAAATTAAGAAAATAAACATGGCTTACCCTAGCATGCATAAACTGAGAAAACGTTGAGGGGGTGGAAGGGAAAGAGGGGATATACCTTTAACCTCATTTGTATTGGCTTTGTTTACCAACTTGATGAAATTTAGGAGGAGATTGAAGTGGAGAATAAGATAAAAAATTAGGGGAGAATATAGATCTAGGGTTTTTTCTTTTTTTATTCTTAGTACATAAAGCCTTTTATGTGTGAGGCTACCACATCCTATAAAAGTTCATATATCAATACATAAACCACTATGACAATATGAGCCCAACTATATATGAGCCAATATATGAACCCAACATACCACTAAACCAAAAAACTTATATAATTTAGAAATTAAAAAGAACAAACATTATATTTTATCACTCTCCTTTAATGATTGTTCTTGAATGCCTATGAGGTCTCTAAAGTAGATGAATTTCTCTTTAGGTAATGCTTTGGTGAAAATGTCCGCCACTTGGTCTTGAGCCCTCACATACTTTATTTCAACTTCTTTATCTTCTACCGCATCTCTTATGAAATAGTATTTGATTTTGATATGCTTCGTGTGACTATGATAGATAGGATTCTTTGTCATAGAGATAGTAGACTTGTTGTCACAAAGTAGTGTAGTGGCTTCTTCTTGTTTCTCACCCACATCTTCTAATATTCTTCTCAACCAAATTATTTGTTGTGCCGCCAAGGTAGTTAAGATATATTTGACTTTCGGGGATGACAATGCCACAATGTCTTACTTCTTTGATGCCCAAGATATGACATCGGATCTAAAAAAAATGTATAGCCCGATGTGCTCTTCATATCATCAATGCTTCCGGCCCAATCACTATCACAAAATTCAAATAACTTCACATGATCATTTATGCTCCTTTCATATATGATGCCATAATCTTTGGTGCTTTTGATGTATCTCAAGATTTTTTTTGCCACCCCAAAGTTGACCTTGCTTGGCTTTTGCATGAATCTAGAAAGTAAACTTGATGCAAATATTACATCCGGTCTTATAGTTGTGAGATACAATAAGCTTCCAATAATGCTTCTATATAGTGATGTATTGGCTTCACCACTTTCATCTTCTGTCATGAACTTCTCATTTGCCACTAAAGATATTGTCACAACATTGCAATTCTCCATTTTGAACTTCTTGAGAATGCTTTCTATATACTTCTTTTGACAAATAACAATATAATCTTCTCTTGACTTGATTTCAATTCTCAAAAAGTAATGGAGTAAACCCATATCATTCTCTAAATGAATTAGAAATTACCCTTGCTTTCCTGCACCTACACGTGCCGAGCAGATGTCTGGACATTAATCTTGATAGCCATCAATTTTAGCTTGCCATTATCTGCCAAATCTTTGAATTTGAATGAGTTTCACTCATGATGAATTTACCCCAAAAACAAAAGAGTCATATCTACTTGAATGCTGAGCAGAGCCGGCCCTTGGGCAGGTAAAACTGGGCCACTATCCCAGGCCCCAGGCCCTACATTGATATTCCAATGAGATGCAAGGATGACTTTCTACAATATTATAACAAGAAAAATAATTAAATAGGTTAATGATGGGTTTTACATGCTACTTAACGAATATATCTATAAAAAATTATTGCACGTAGATTAATTTTTCAATGATAATTAATATTTAAAGTATGTTAATTTTTAATAGAAAAGGTCCTATTTTTTTATTTGGCCCCAGGTCTAAAAAATGTCAGGACCGGCCCTGATGTTGAGATCCCATAGTTGATCCCACAGTTGCCCTCTGAATCTTAAGCTTCTCATTCTAGAGCATACCTATGGAAACTAAAGGTTCTCAAAATTACCTAACCATTTAATAATGATGTTCACCATAATGTTACAATATTGGAGTTTGCGTCATGCAGCTTTCTTATGCCAAATTCAGCATTCTTTTGTACTATCTCATGATGATAATGGATGGTATCTTAGATTAATTTTGTGCTCTGCCTTAGATGTTGCTTTGAATGTATATTCTGTATCAATTTTTTCTGACATTGAAGAAGTCTGGGTAAGTTCAAAGAATTTTAAACAATATAGTGTGCCAGCCACCATGCTATTTGGTGATCCATTTTAAGCTTAGCTGGGACTAATGATCCTGCTTCCACTTAAAATCCTGAGCCTGAGATTCCACATCTTTAGAGGACCGAGGCTGCCCCGATATAGCAAAGGGTTCAGATTTCTGCTTCAGGCATTAGGAATACCAGGGAAGAATTAGATTCACATAAATGTAAGTGATAAAAAGTATTTCTTAGAGAAGCTAGTAGTGACAACTCTTTTGAGTTGGGAAATAAAACTTGTTATGTTGCAATGCATTGTTGATAAACAGGATCCCTTAGAAGTCCAAGCATCCAGCTTTCTTGGGACATTGCAACACATTGGGCTAAGACATGATTGCTTTATATATACTAGGACATCCTTTGTCTGAACACTAAGTGCCTTCCATGTAAAAATTCAGATGGTCACCAAGAAATTAGGAAAAAGAGCGTAAATCATTAGCAAGTCCTTCGAATGATGAAGGCTTGGATATGAACAAACCTCTTTGTTTTTCCGGACATCGAATACTCCTCCTTTTTCCTTTTTTTTTTCAGAGGACCATCATATTCAGCACTTTCAGCATCTTCAGCTGAATAAATTTCACCTGATTCCCCAATCAGTTCTCTTCTCAAATTATCAAGAATATCATGAGCAACAGATGAATAGAAGTGTCTCTTTTAATTGTAAGTATATCAAGTGTCTCTTTTTTCGAAATATGGAACTGAAAAAATAGATGACAACCATATCATCAACCACAACAAAACGCTATAAGCTACTCTAGCATAAGTCACCAAAGCAGAAAAACTATCACTTCTGCTAATAAAAAATAATAATTTGTAGTTCAGTATGTATATACATCCTAATGTTCATGAAGATAAAATAATATAAGCAAACTCACACCTCACAATCAAGATTTCCATCTTGAAGTTCTTAGCGGTGACTTTTGCATCAAGTGTTCCTTCAAGAACTTCTACAATTATTTATATTTACTGTATATTACTAAATTGCTTGCTTCATTATACATATGTAACATTTATGGTGCATCTGCTTAGTCATTAAAAAAAATATTTTTTATTTTTTAATTTTTAAAAAATAAAAATTAAAAAATAATATTTGATAACACATGGAAAATAAAAAATAAAAAAATAAAAATAATTAATTTTTGTGGAAAGCAAAAATTTTTTGCTTCCTAAAATTTGCTTGTCTTCTTTCTGACTAACCCGACTCGCCCTGACCGCTCCCCCTCCCCTTCGGCTCTCTGCCTGCTTGGCCGGCGAGCAGCGTCAATCGACGGGGCTCCGGCCTCTGCCGCCCAAGTGTGCCTCTTCAGCCTCTGCAATAGCTTCTACTTGGGGGCATACCAGGATGCCATCAACAAGAGCGAAATCCCCAACCTCTCCCTCTACGATGCCGTCGAGCGCGACTCCCTCGTCTATCGCTCCTACATCACCCTCGGCGAGATTGATTCCTCTCTTTCCTCCAGATCTTTGATCTCTTGCTTTCTCTATTCTTCTCTGATTCTTGGGATCTGCCATTCCTCTGCAGCTCATGATCAGCGAGATTGATTCCTCAGCCTCCACTGCCCTCCAGGCTGTCAAGTTGCTCACCCTCTACCTCGCCGGAGACAAGGTTGGTTTCCCTGGTACCCAAACTGAATCTGGTTGGACTTTCTTTGAGGTCTGATGGTTTAATTTGTTTCAATCTGGAGCAGTGAAATCCAAACCATTTGATCTATCATGGTTTTTTTTTTCTTGCTATTTCTTGTGTTCTAATATGAAATTCTCGTCCAAGATATGATTTTGGTCGTTAGGATTGAAACACTTTGGTCGTCCAACATGCTTTCTTACTATTCGAAGAAAAGCCTGACTCACATGACGATGGTGGCTTTGCTATCTTTCTGGGTGGTTGTTTTGTCTCTCAAGTAGACTTGCCTGTGGTTTTGTTGTTATAAGATAATTCTGGCTTTCTGGATGTGGATTATCGAGTTATGTTTACAGTGGTGCCTCAAACCAACATATGGCTATTTTATTGTTCTGTGCTTTCAGTTAAAGCACACCATTGAGAAAGATACGTTGGTGTGCCGGTGGTGTGAAAACTCTCTCTTTACATTAGGCCAGATGACCCTATAGTCTTCCAACTATGTATAGATGGACAAAAGGCTTCTAAGAGCTCTATGGAATTGGATGTGTCTGTGTTAATCCCCTATTGCTGTATTCAACTGTAGTCCTATGATGAGATTCTATTTTTAATCTCACTTGTTTTATTGCTTGTCTCTACTTTCTCAGATTTATAGCATTCCAAGTTTCCATCTCAGTTATGCAGAATTTCAGTAGCCTAAATTGAGTATTTGCTACGGATGCTATATAGTCCCAAGATGGCTTTGCTATTTGACTTGGTATATTCTTCCTCTATATTGTCCATAGATGTTCGACTGATATCAGCATTTGTGATATGCCAAGTGCTAGGATTATTAGTTGCCAGATTTGTTTTGAATACGAGCATGTGAGGAAGAGGTGATCGCCTGTTTTTTCCTCTGAATTGCAGAGAGATCGTGGGATGGGGACTTGAATGTTTTTTTTTCTTAGATTGCTCGCGGTTAGGATCTTGTTTTGGAAAACCAACCAAGTAAAGATTTTAGTCTTTCTAGTATTGGAAGCCTCCGGTTGATCTTTGCAAAAGTTGATATAGTAATAAAACAAACTCATTGATATAGTAATAAAATATGTAGACATACATACTAATTTCAAACTCATTGAGTTCTGGACAGTACTCAATTGCAAATTGCATTAAAATTCTTGAAACTATTGAAAGAGTGAATATGCCTACATATTTGAAAGCAATTGAGAAGTTCCAAGATAAGAGATGGAGGGAAACATTTATTGAGATGTCAAATGAGCATAGGTTGGGGTGGTTGGCAAGTTTGTAGGATGTTCATGTGACTTTTAGTTGTTTAGATGGACTTTAAGTATTAAAATATTATATCAAGAATTATGTATGTGCATATTATGCTTTATTTGGATTGATGTTCTATTATCTTTTAGACTTTATGCTATGGATTTATGATGTTATGAAGATTATGTATCACTTAAATTGTTCTACGTTAATATCTGTAGTCTTATTTTCTTTCATATTAATAGGATATGGATAGTGATGTGGAGGAGATTGACTCAGAAGTTGAGAAGAATTTAAATATTTTTTATTCTAGTGATGGAAAGGAAACAAAGAAATTTTATTTATTTGATGAAAAGGAAGATGATGTTATAGAGCTTGTTGTTACTGCAACAATTGAGGAGTACTACAATTTGTATCTATGCAAGCAATCATATAGAAATGATAATTTGATCGGTGCTGAATATGTTACGAGGATAATTCTTGAAAGTCTAGACAGGTGTCTAGATTTATTTAGGATGGATAGTTGTATATTTCTTAACTTTTGCTTTGACTTGAGGTAAAGAAATCTATTGCATGATTCTCGATTTGTAAGTGTTGAAGAAAAATTGCTATATTCTTTATGATAATTGATCAAAGAGAGTCAAATCAAATAGTGGCAGATCGTTCTCAGCATTCTGGATAGACAATTAGTCTTCATTTTGGAAAGACACTAAAGATAGTTGTTCGATATGCAAAGGAGCTTATAGTGCCACTTTCTTTTGCTGAAACTCCCAGAAATTCGTTGTAATCCGAAATACTATCTTTATTTCAAGGTATTTTCGTATGTCCATATTATTATTTAAAGTTAATGAAATTATTTTATTATCTTGATATTAAGTAAAATAATTTACATGCAGGATTGTGTTGGAGCTATTGATGGAATGCATGTTAGTACTTACGTGCCCTCTAGTAAGCAAATTCCTCATCGAGGGAAGAAGACCATAGTAACTCAAAATTTTTATGTGCATGCTCATTTGATATGTTATTCACTTTTATCATATCTGGTTGGGAAGGAATTGCAAATGATTCTCGATTTTTATGTCAGCGGTCACAAATACTGAATATAGATTTTCTAATCCACCAGAGGAAAGTAGTATATAGTTGACTCTGACTTCACAAACATGCATGGCTATCTTATATTTTATTGAGGTGAACGTTATCATCTTAAGACTATCGAGGAAGGGGTCGTCAATCAAAAACAAGCAAAGAGTTATTCAATTATCATCACTCATCTCTACAAAATGTGATTGAGCATTGCTTTGGAGTGGTGAAGAAGTAGTTTTCTATCTTGAGAGAGATGCCTCCATATTCTTTAAAAAGCAAGCATGAATTGTTATAGTGCATGTGCAATTCATAATTATATCAGGAAGAAGGCATGAGAGGATAGTTTTTTATTGAATATATTGATGAAAATAGTATTATTGAAGATGAGATTGATGCCCCTAGCCAAACTACTACAAGTATGGACAGGACTGCTAACTCTCGATGAGAGATGGGTATAATTAGAGATAGAATTGCTAATAGATTAGCTCGAACATATGGTTTGATTCAGTGATTTAGATTTTATTTTTTAATATATAAAATAATAGCAAAATATTTTGTACTTACTAAACTACTTTCAAATCTATCACATGGATTATTTCGATCGAGATTTTATTGAATTGAAATACACTGATGCATTAACTCTAACTTATTCGGAGGGATCAATTCTATCTTGATTCACGTACCGACTTCATAAGTACTTGACTGTACCCAAAAATCTTTCAACACTGAATTAGAAATACAGATAGTCTGATACTAAAGCACATTGAGTTGCTTACAAGTTATTATGGTGATCTCAAGTTGGAGGGACACTTTTTTCCATATCCTTCACGAGTTACTCTTGACAGTCGAGTGCTCCGTAGTTGGTCACATTCAGTGAGATGTATACTTACGTCTCACTTGCATGTGATGTCAGTGTCTCCACACTCCTTGATTAAGAGGACAACCAACACATATGGCACACAATGACCTACACTTGATATAGCTATCATCCTAATAATAGCATATCATTTGGTCATGAACTAGGTTTAAGGACTAAATGATATATCCTCCTATATTGATTCAAATAATCCTAAGAACTTCATCATAACATAGAAATTCAAAAAAGATGTACAAAGTGATGAAAAACTAAATAATATTTATTATTTAACAATCATGTACAATTATAACAATGAGCTCAACCATCAACAGACTGATGATTGGCTTTGGAATACAATTCCAACACTAGTACCAATCAAAATAGAAATTTTTATTAATTTAAAGCTTGAATTTACAAAAGTAAATGAAAAACCTTCTAAATCAAGTTTTGCTAAAGAAATGAAATTTCTAAATGCTAAAGGAATATAAAGACATTATGTAGATCTAATTGGAATCCGGTGTCTGTAATAAGTCTATAGGTCCCAACTAAAATGACCTTGAACTTCATCTAGTTTCTCATAAAGATCCATTGCTCTCTATCATTTAGCTTCCAACTTGAAAGAAATCCCTACAATGAATAAGAAACATGAATTGTAGCATTCGAATCAATCCACCAAGTATTAGAAGGAACATCAACGAAATTGATTTCAAAACAAATAAGTGATAAGAGAATACCCTTTTTTTTTGAACCATTTCCTTCTTTTTCATAATTTTTCTTGATATATCCTTCCTTGTTACAGAAGAAACATTTCAATTTATGAAATTTTTTTTTGGTGGATTGTTGGCTCCTTTATTTTTTTCTTCACTTTCTTTCTTTTAGGATGCTCCTGTGAAACCACATGAACAACTAAGATCTCTTTCTGTTTCAATCTCTCTTCTTTTTGCACACACTAAGAGTGAGTTCATTTATTGCCCATGATTCCTGATGTGTGTTGGGGTAAATCTTAAATTAGATAAACTGAGATAGAAGAGAATTGAGAACAAATAGGATAAAAAAATCTTCAGATACCGTCGTACCAAAATCATTCAATTTTTCAGCTATATTATGTATTTTCATAATGTGCCTTCACACTCCTAAAAATTCATCATATTTCATAGAGATTAACTTGTTCATTAGGATACCAGTTAAGACTTTATTTGATCTGATAAACTATTATTCTACATAGAAAAGATAGTCAAAGGCCAATTTGTTATCAGGAACAGCTCTCCTAATATCTTTTACTATAAAATTCTTAATAATCATGAGAGATAATCTATTAGAACACTCCTATTTTTCACATAATTTCTTATGATTAGGAGAACTGTGGGGATAAATTGATCTGACTGAGGCTTACGAAGGGTCAAATCTAAGTCTAGGCATCCTAAAATAATGAGAAGCTGCTCATGCCAATCAGGATAATTCGATCCATTTAGTGTGGAATGTTAGATAGATGCGATGAGAGTGAAGCAGGGATAATAACTGTAAGTAAAAGAACATGCTCACAATTATGATCATGATGCAGATTTCATAACATAATTCTGCTAATAATACTTATTATACAATTATAAAATATCTTTGGGCAAAAATCATAGCATACAATAAGTATCGCAACTAATTTAATTATAAATTTAAACATTATAAATAATGCCAAAACATGCATCACATAAATCATAACCAACAATAATATGAAATATATAAGCAAGAGCAATAATTATGGTATGTATACATAATTCATGTTTAAACTGTGGTCTATCATATTAGTTATATTTTTAGTGATTAACTAATATGATTATAAAAATTCGAGATTATTCCCACATTTGGATGTAGAACTCTCCATCTTTATGCAATCAAGTTAGTCAACTTTTTACTGTTAATTTTGTATCAAACTACAGTCACCTTTGGATCAACAGTAACAAATACACCTTTATGCAATTTCAAAGCTATAATGAGAGAAAAAGTCATTACTCCTCGATGACTCAGCTACCCAACATTCATAGAGTGCTGCGGATCTTTTGGGCTACGTGAAAATACACTTGAATGTTGTTATAGTGAGCAAAATTATCAAATAAATAATATTAAATTATTTAAATATTTTATCATATATGAAAATGAACCAAAATATTTTTCAAGTCATTATGAGTCCGGTTTAAAAATCGCTCAAATCAGATGTAAAACGAAAAAGATACCACGATTTTACCAAAAAGCTTAATAATAGAGGATTAAACCGTAAATCCTAGATAAGAGAAGGGTTTTTCTGTAGTCTGCCAGAAAACTGTAGAATCTATCTATAATAAACTGTTCTTCAGGGGGTTATTTATAAAATAGTTTAAAATAAAATTGGGTCAACGGGTCTGATCCAAAATTTAATGGGTTAAATCCAAAACCTGAAATCAGAAACCCGATAGCCTAATGGGTTTGGATCTACACGGGTTTGGATCTGGATCCGAACCCGAAATCCCATCCTCCCCAATCGTGAGAAACCTGGGTGGTTTCTCTGCGCCGAACGGCGGCCCCTATTCTTCTCGACCACCGGAGATTAGCAGGGAGGGCGGCAGGCTGCCGCCCTTGCCGGAGGGCAGCGGAAGACCCGCCGTCGCTCCGACCGCTGCGGCACAAGCCGCTGTTCACGCGGCTGCATCGAAGATACTGCGGGCGGTGGTGGATCCAGCCACCGCCACCACCACCCCCTTCAGTCGGTTCGCTGCCCCGTTCGCCATCATTGGCATGGCCGCGGCCGTGGCCGCCCCGTTTGCCGGATGGCGTGGGTCGGCCTATGCGGCCGGCCCCAAACAAAAAACCCCTTTTTTTTTATTTTATTTTCAAGAAATTAATAAACCTTGATTTAGTTTTCAAACAAATTTTCAGATTTTTTCCCTTTTTTAATATAAATTTGTGGGTTCTATCAGGGTTCATATGGAATTAGGGTTTCAAAGTTTAAATTGTTCCGAATTTTCGGTATTTTTTAGATATTTTTTGGATTAGTGGGTTGTTCTGATTTTGAGATTATACCTTTGGTGCTGCTTTCCAGCTTCCGTTATCGCTCCTGAAGACGGCCCAAGGGCATCCCATGGTGAGATGCTTGTGTCCTTGGATTTGTTTCTTTTTACCTAGGTTAAGGGTTGTGTGCTTTATTCGATTTATTATGCTGGGGTTTTGTTTTTGGATTAGTTTTTCTTGATATTGGTAGTTATTTAGCGTATTGATTGATGACGTTGTTGTCTCGCGACAGCTGGTGGAGCTGAAGAATGGGGAGACGTACAATGGGCATTTGGTGAACTGTGATACCTGGATGAACATTCACCTTCGTGAGGTCATTTGCACTTCAAAGGTGCTGCTTTGTTGTCTTGCTTTATGTATTGATGTTGTTTTGCTCAGGTGGAATTAGACTGGCATTGTCTTGTGTTCTTATAGGATGTCATTGTGGTGTAGGATGGAGATAGGTTTTGGAGAATGCCTGAATGCTACATTCGAGGGAACACCATTAAGTATCTTCGAGTTCCTGATGAGGTATGTAGCATAACCTTTGCAGCAGAATTTGCTTTTTCCTTTTACCCTCTCACTTTATTCTTGCGGTATTACTCATTTCAGATCCAACTAGTCATTTATAATTTGGAGTATCTCAACCAATTCTGTTATTATTATTATTATTATTTTTAAAAATTTGGTTAGGACTTTTTTTTTTTTTTTTAATTTGGTATTTTATGCTGATGTCTGTGTATTTACATGCAGACATGATACATATAGTTCTTTGTACAATACATCTACATACATTGTTTAATCAATTGACGCTAATATAGCAGGCTACTGGTGCCATCACCATCTTCAGTTACAAAGAAGATGAATGCTTTGGGAAGATAATTGGCTGATGCCTATAAGCCAGTAATTACAGAAACTAGCTTGATTAAGGACCGTATAAGCATTACTGCCAAGATAGACAAATCAACTCTTTTTTTTTTTTTTTGATGATTTTCAAAATGAAATATTCCTATTTTTCCCTTATCTATGAAGCAATCTTTCAGGTGAATATAATTTTGGGTAAGGCTATAAATTTGTGAAACTATGTCCTGACATTGTTCATTCTTTTAAAAAAATTGAGTTGGTATTACGGTATAAATTTACTAGTTTCTATGTGGTGCATGTTGAACTAGATCAATTAATAAAATGCAGTTTGGGATGAGACAGGTTCGTTAAGCAAATTGGGGTGTAGGGTTTTCGTAGAAGGAAACCTAGCTGTCACAATGGTAGATACAGTCTGATGAAACAGTAGCTTTTATTCCCAAACATGTGCCAGTGCAAATGTGTATATGATAAGATAAAGTCAGTGTTCCAGAGCTGCTAATGATATGTTAGTTACGACACGTGAAACTATAATTGTACATGACTCAGTTATAGCATGTAATTAACAATAAAATATGAAGACATAATGATTATTAATTGATCATGTATAGGTTTGGTTCCTTTTTTTTTTTGTGGGGAGGTGAGGGGAGGAGACATGAGAAATAAGCATCAAAATTTATTTGTTGTACAGAGTTAGCAACTCAACACATGCAAATTGTTTCCATATATATCTATCATGAGCATAACTGCTATTGGAGATTACTAAGGTGCCTCAAGATTGAGTATTTTTTGGTGGTTCTCATCAATAGGGTAGCTTCTGGGATGCTTTAAATGTCCAAAATTGTCCAATTTAAAGTTCATGGCTAGGGAAATTGGTGGTTGGAAGGGGAGGTTCAAAAGGCAACTAATGAATGAGCTTGTTGATAAGAAGAAGTTAAAAAAGTAATATAGTAGGACAGAACGCTATATTTATTCCTCAACAAAGAACATAGTTTAGTGAATTTAATGAAATATGCAAGCTCCAGCGATCTTCATAACACCAAAAAAGGCAAGCAAAAAAGGAAAGATGAAGGAGAAACTAAATATCTATGCTGTATTTATGTGCACGAAAGTTGATTATAGTAGCACTTATATAAGTTAATACAAATTTGGAAGGATTTCCAGAGGTTGAATGTTGGAGCATACAGTTTGAGGGAGATCCATGAAGGAAAGTTGTGTAAGATAGATGAGGGAATACATGTCTGGGATATTTTCTTTTTTGAGGAAGAACATTGAGAGCCATGCACAACTAACTCATGAACACTTCCAGACTAGTGACTTGGGCTCAGACAAGGATCAATGGCATGGTAGAATTTATAAAACCAAGCTGAATGTAGAGGGATGGAGCTCATATCCATGTATGATACTCTTGGCTCCTAGTTAGCTGTCTTCTTTATGGTAATGTTGTCCAGCATACAATCTTTTGTTTAATAGTCGACTGTTGGTTGCTTCATCACGGAGAGGATTTTCTGCTTATCAAGGTTATCAAAAGCAAAAGCCATGCTTAAGATAACAATACCTCATATTGTCTGAGGTGCCAGGTGCTAAAAAGGCATCTGTTGAAGAAAGCAAGGTACTCATCTATGAAAAAGTTAAACAATTACATTAGAAATAAATATTGCTTGTATTCGAAAACAATACACTCATAATAAAATTGTTTATTCATGTTTAAACATCTTAAATCATGATCATCCCAAAAATTAGATACATGTTTTACATCTTTGAAAACATCACATCAGAATAACACTTCTCGTAACATGTTTTTAAAACAAAAATCAGCAAAAATGGACCAATGAACATCCTAAAACAGTTTTCAAGTTTAAAGATGACAGTGAAATACAGTTTCCTAGAACATGTTTCATGTTTCACAACAATACATAATATTAGAGAATTAACCACAAAACATCCTATGGTGGTCCTTTATTTATGAGGGCTCCAATAGATCAAAATTGAAATCAACATAAAGCCATCAAAGCTCTAAAAAAATGGGTGAAACATGTCAAAAAAATTGTGCTAGACATTGGAGAGGTGCACAATTGAATGCCTCTTACTTTGTCCCAAGTGCTTGCCTAGATGTTACCTTAGTAAACTAACCTTTCTTGGGGAGTGTGAGGTATTTAAGGGTTTCCTTGCCCTGCCCAAGTGCCTAGATCGCCTTTGACAACACTACTATTTATTTATTTATTTATTTTTCAAATTATTCTCAATTTTTGAGTGTGCAGTCACACATCAATATGTTCTAGAGGGTTTAATATGTTTGTGGTGTATTGTAGCAGTTTTAATTGTTGCACTTGATATTTTATTCAACTTGGATTTTGTTTTTTCATGCTTCAAGCCAAGGCCTTGTTCTAGGTTATGCCTATGTCAATAAGTTAGAAATGTGAGGGCTAGGCTTGGAATATAAATAGCCTTATGTTTGGATGCTGTTTTGAGAGAGAGAAAAGGAGGGGAGAAAAGGAGGGGGGGGGTGGGGGTGCAGTGCTTGTTGTAACTGTACTCACTTAGGCCTTGTTTGGATGCTGGTTATCTGCTGGTCAGTAGTTTAACCAGACAAAGAAGAGCCCAAAATGCCATGATACTTTAGTCGGTCAATGCCCTAAAAAGCAGACAAACTGGTTAACTTATTTCATGGCGGACGGTGAGATAGAGCTAAGGAGCTCGCTCTTCTCTCTTTAATTTTCAGATTTTCCACAATTTATCCCACTAGACTCCGAAAGATCAACCAAACAGCAGATAACTTTTAACTGGTAGTTAGCTGATTTGGAGGTGGTTACCAATGGTTAAACTTATCTAACCCCCATTTAGTTATTTAGCATCCAAGCACAGCCATAGCCTCTTTTCTATTTGTGTTGTTGATATATATTGTTTATATTAGATGAGTATTTTTAAAAGTTTTCATATTTTCTTTTCATCTTGCCTTATGATTTTATTTTTGTGTTTCCACAACATTATTTGGTGCCTGATTGGTGCAGTTCATTGTATAAATGTAAAGGGGCCCTATAGAGAACATATTTCCCTGCACCCATAGTGATCCAAGGAAGAGGGATTCATTGTGCGCAAAAATAAAAATTATTGAACCATATTGAGAAAAGTGACAGAGAGCTTGCTAGAACTTTTAAATGTGACTAGCTTGAATCGGCACATGGACTTGGACAATGAGAAACTTGACCATGCCTTCCATGACTTAATCTTACCATTACAAGATACAAATAAAATTTTAATATGCATTAGAATAGAAGGTTATAGATGCAGAACTAGCTGCTTGTTTGCTCCTGTGGGAAGTTGAAAAGCTATCATTTCCTACGATGGTGCATCGCACCTACTTTTTTTTTTTAAAAAAAATTTCATGACGTGCTATCATCTCTATCATATGATCATATTGCCCTTGGTCATCATCCATTGATTCTTCATTTAATGTAATTGTCACATACTCATAATTTAGCCTTGCCCATAGCAATGCCAACTCTTCAATTTTGGATATTTATGAGCATTTTTTGCCTCATCAATGCTGCATGTGGAGAACAGTTGAAGGCTTGGGACCCCAGGAAATATTGATCCCACCACAAAGCTTATTTGCAATTTGAGTAGCTTGGAATAAATGTAACTTTACGAAATGTTTGCAAACAATAGATTGTTGAATTAATATCATTTAAATTACCAGACTGACTTGGTGGGCTTATCCAGTTGCCCAAGGCCTATATACAATGATAAAACAACGTGTAGAAACTAAGAGTCTCCTTAATTTGTACTTTACAGCCAGCACATATATCCTTACCAACTCCTAGTCTCTTGTGTAGGACGTGAAATATATGTATGTTTTTGTCTACATAGTTATTTTCTTGATGTGGTAGAATATATGGACTTTCGGTATCCTTTAGTAGGATTCTCATATCATTTCTTGTGATAACTTTGTTCTGTGCATGTCTAAAATTAATGCCCTATCTTTGATACATCAAGATTGTGCAACTCCTTCAAACTGTAAGAAAGTGAATGATTATCAGATGATTTATTCTACAAAGAAATTATAAGTGCTTCCAGTTGACTAATGTCTCAATGTCTGTCATCAATTGAACTAGAGATCTTTCTTATATATGCTGCAATGCATAAGGTGCCAATATTTGAGAGTTCAATTACCATAGTAACCCCTGCTTAGTTTCCTGCTTGAGGGGGTTTAGTGTTTGGTAGCAATAGCAAGTCTTGGCAAACCAACATGCGGCCAAGTTGTACAAGGTATCATTCTATGGACATTAATTTAGGGGCGTCAGCATTTTTTTTGGACATGCGGACATGACATAATAGGACACAATACAAGTCAGCTGGAAACTCAACTTTCAAGTGCTTCTCGATACTTATTTTTGTGGAGTGTCATGTGAGAGATTCTTAGTTTTGAGTGCTAGGTACTTTTTGTGAAGCATCCATTATGTGTTTAATATAGAATTATCATCGTTATTTATCAACTTAAGTATCTTATCACATGTTAAATAACTTAAACATACCCAAGGAATAACTTAGGTTATGTTTGGCTGTCAACTAGTTAACTAAGGGGTAAATATATTAAATTATTGATAGCCACCACCTCCAAGGTCTAGAATTATTCACTATTTGGTTGACGTTTTGAGGGTTGTAGGATAAATTGTGGGAAAAAAAATTAAAAATAAAGAGAGAGAAGAGAGTTTCGCCTGTCCTCCATGACTTATGGTAATAGGGCTAGCCTGCTTTTTGAGCATTATCAATTAAATTTATCATGGCATTTTTGGCTCTTATTTGTTTGGTTAAACTACTGCCATCCACTAACCTTCACATAACCAGCATCTAGATAAGGCAGCTGTCTCTACCTTTTTTTTTTCCTTCCATGTTTTTTTGTTTTGGAAAGCAATGGCTTCAAGACACGCATACACATGGACACATGTGCTCACACATAACACACCACACACACACACACACACACATATAGCTATACTTGGCTAAACTTGAGTGAATCTCTACTTAGATTGGATCAAGTCTAGATCGAATGATGGAGGTCTTACATCAATAATATAAGCCATTGGATGTTATCTAGTACTATCTTTAAACT
The DNA here is from genome assembly GCF_000442705.2 of Elaeis guineensis. Lineage (NCBI taxonomy): Eukaryota > Viridiplantae > Streptophyta > Magnoliopsida > Arecales > Arecaceae > Elaeis > Elaeis guineensis. The sequence goes on along the minus strand of NC_025997.2, from coordinate 26,119,196 downwards.
ACTTACTAAAAATCATGTGATTAAAGACCCTTAGCCTAAGCAATGAGTGGTCAAAGAATATATATTATTTCATGTCATTTGAACTATCCAAATTTTTAGACCACTTGATCCATAGGCTAGGGGTCTTGAAGTTATATGATTTTTGGTTTGTAAGCAGTTTAGAGATAGTGAATCGCATTCAACGGCTTGGATCATCAATGTGAGAACCTAACCAGATTTGGGATCTTCTAGGAGCATTTGTTTCAAAATGCTTCCGAGTCAAAAATAATGAAGGGCCTCTCAAAACCAAAAACCAGTACAGATGATTATGATTTAAGATTATAAAATACATTGGTATTTTCTTTTAAATTTTTGAGCGCTCTTGCCATGCATCAAGCTGGGAAGAAATGAACAGGAGAAATATAACTAGTGAGCAAAAACATCGTATAAAGTATATAATTTGCAATTTTGAATAGTTGATCTTGATCTGAATACTTTAAAACATAAATAGATCAAATTTTCAGCTAATTTAGATGCTTCTAAATTAAGTTTGAACTGAAACATGATATTATACTGTTGAAATGGTCATTTTTGTTTTAGGATAAAGGATCTCAAAGACGCATCCTTTTTTTGTTTTTAACAAATTTAAAAATGCCATAGATGATGATCAACAGTGCTGATTTTTCATTTTCAGATGCCCTACATTGTTTTTGACTAAGAAGCATTCGAAACCAAATACTCTCAGAACTGTCCTACCTAGATTGACTCTCTCTCTCTCTCTCTCTCTCTCTGCGCATGCGCGTGTGCGTGTTTATGTATAATTCCTGTGCTTATATTTTTGGAGGTTGCCATTTCCAACACTTAAGGACACTTAGAAACTTGGCAACCATGCCAATTGTCCAGGCAACTTATATCTCGGGTAACACTAAGAACACTGTTTCTATCCAGTGTTTATGCTTAAATATTAGGTGGGTATTCATGATGTTGTATGGGTTCAATTTTGTGTTACCACGTGATGTTACACTAAACATGGTCTAGTGATCAAGTTTGTTTGGCTGTTGTCTTTCCGATTGGCTTGTATTTATGTAGATTGTGCCATGGAGATGAATGCAATCCCTGTGTCAATTCTTCCTTACTCCTCTAAACCTGTCTTGGGAAATTATAAGGGGTGACGGGTTATTTTGCTTTCTCTGTACATGTGTTATGCTCTTAACTTGTAGTAGCTAAGCCTCCTATTAGTGAATATGTGATTATGCAACTATCTGGATGTGTGGTTCATAAACTTCCAATTTCTTTATTTCATGTGGTGTGCCAAAAAGAAGTTATAATGATGGCTGCTTTTCTAGGTAATTGACAAGGTCCAAGAAGAAACTACCAAGAGCCGTTCAGGTAAATTGCTTAAACCTATTATACTTCTGATATTATGAGAATTTAAACTTCAAGATACTGGAAATTTTTGTACGTTATAAGGTAATAGATCTATGTTCATCACTTGACAAAGGTGAAACAATCATGCCCTTTTTCAATATATGGCATAGATTATTGAACGATCTTCAAGACATACTGCAATAGTAGCCCATGAGTTTATTAGGTTCTTTTGCCTATTTGTCTGCTGTTGGATGACCGCTTGATTTTTGATCGAACAAACTTGACGTCTTACCCGACAACACACCTCCACCACCCCCCCTCCCAAAACAGAAACCCTCCTCTTCCTCCCAGAAGAGATGCTGACGAAGAGTATGAGCCATGGCATATAGCTGCTGTCCTTGTTCACATTAACTTTTAGCGGTCCGCATATTTGGCACCATCCTGAACCAATTTTATTTTATGTCCTCTGTGCAGACAGAAAGCCACCTGGTGTTGGCCGTGGAAGGGGAAGAGGTAGAGAGGATGGTGGCAGCGGTAGGCCTGCTAAAGGCATTGGACGTGGTCAGGAAGATGGTGGCAAAGGTGGTCGTGGCAAGGGTGCAAGTGGCAGTAGAGGTGGTGGTGGCAGAGGTACACTTCCCCCTCTTCATATCATCAGGGTTTCTTGGTGGTGTGTGAGGCATGAACTTTCTTTGTGCATAAAACTGACTCATGCTTTATCTCTATGGAATAAATCTTAACAGGTGGAGGGCGCGGCCGTGGCTGATACAGGTCAAGTAAATAAAATGACAGTTTTAAAGGCTTTTCTTTCTGTTGCATAGATAACCTCAATGTGAAGAATGAATCAGTAGATGTAAGATTGCTTCACCTGTGTTCTGGGCCTAGCGTATTACAGGTGCATGTGTGAGGAAGCTTTAGAGGATCTATTTAGTTGTAGGAAGACCGAAGGAAACTATTCTAATGTTCAATTGCTTGTTCCATGATTTTCTTTTCTATGAGCACAAAGATCAGTTGGAATATGTGACAGTCCAGCACTTTCCTTTCCCTTCTCTCTCTCTCTCTCTCTCTCTCTATATATATATATATATATATATGTATGTATGTATATGTATATGTATGTATGTTTGTGTATAATATATGAATGTATGTCTGCATGTATCTCTGGTACAGCAAGGGGACAAGGCTCCTGAAGAGAAAAGAAATCACATTCTGAAGTAATACAGCTCAGTGCATCATAGAGAATCAATAGAGCCAGAAGCTCTCGGTGAAAGAACGATCCAGGGTAGAAATCATTCTTTCCCCCTTCATTGTATATTTAGTATCTTATCATTTGCTGAATCTACATTCAGTATTAACCTGTTCCAAGTCAGGCACAACAGAGGCAGTCTGATCAGGGTAGACATTACATATGTGGACCTCGCTGGAGTTTGTGTGAGGTGAGGATCTGACTTAACTGTTTCTGGTCATCGCAGTTCTAACAGTTGATGGCTGGCTGCTCGAGGAGGGAAGATGTGAAATTTTGAGTTTGCATTGTCGTGACTTTTGAGTTCTGACAAAGGAAAATGCTTATCATGCTTGGCATGGAGCACTGAGAAATATCATGTCAATTTATGCGTACAGCTTAAAATTCAACCGGTTGAGGAGTTGCTGTGGAAGAACCATCCCGAATCAGCTCATAGATCGTATATTATGTCCCGCTTTCACGATCTATCTGATTGACATCTACTAAAGACAAGGCAAGTCGAAAATCAGCAAGATTTAATATAAGTATCTCAAGTTTGTATATCTAAAACGTTTCTTTCCACGCAAGGCATGAGTATTCAAGATCCAGGAGGAACATTTTCTTCAATACCATTTTGGCCAGAAACTAGAACTTTGGGTGTGAATCATCTCTTCTGTTCGGACACCATGAATAATCCTTTTTGAGCCGAAGACTATCTGATAATGACAGAGCGTATGGTCCAGCTTGATTTATGGAGCTAGCATTGACTAACTACGCAATCTAGAGGTTGTTGGAGCATTTTAAACCTTGTCGACTTGTGTCTAATTTGATCTCTTGCATCAAATGTTTTCTAATGCGCTATTCTTTTTAGTGCTCAACTTTCCATGACAATTGTTCTGATCAATAAAGAACAGAAATTCAACCATTTTGTTGCGACAGTGCAGGTTTTCTTTTGTCATTTATGCCCGCATAATTACAGGCTTAACATCCTTCTACCAATCATGTTTGCACTATTTTTACTGGAACGTATCCCAAAATGTCAGGATGTGCGGTTACCAGAGATGCAAGGTTGGCATGTTGCCTGTATCTTTGAGGGGACTAGATCTCGGTGCATGGGGTGAATGTTGGACTAGATGCAAGGCTGTATGTGCATGGAGCCTATACAAAGTTCAGGTTGGGTATGGTTTGGAGAGGACGTAAAATATATCTAGTAAGTGGCAACGTGGTATAATTGTATTCGTGGAATTGTCAATTCCTCAATAAAAAAAAAAAGAGAAATATCAACTACACTTGCTGAACGTTAAATTTTAGAAAGTCATAAAAAATATTATTTAATTCCTGATTTATGGTATTTAATCAGCTGCATCTGATATATGCATGGTTTGATTAAAATTATACTCTCACCCAAAATGCTTTTCTTCCCAGTATGCTCTTCAGGACAATTCAGACTCCGTTTGCGTCGAAGAACTGCGGAACCTAAACACCATTGGTCTGAATGCCTATAAATGTTGAACACCCTTTTTTTTTTTTTTTTTTGTTACATGTAAATGTTGAATACCATGAAACTCATAGTTTGAAAACCGGTATCACCAAATCCATAAACTCATTGTCTGAAAACCTGTAAAACCTGCAACCTGTAACCCCTTAACTTCAATGTCGGGCATGGGATCAAGCTTTCTCAGTTTGATCCATCACAACCCCCACTCTGTACATATTCTACGGCAATCAATATAAGGGCGGTAAGACCTCCCACTTCATCCAAAAAAAAAAAGAAAAAACATTCCCACCAAATTATGAAGAAAAAAACTCAGAACCATTTATCTTATTAATTTGCCAAAAAAGTTTAAATACACTTGTCATCAACATCAACACTATGCAATATCTTGAAAAGTACATGGGTGGTACAAAAATAAGCCTTAAAAATGTTTAAATACATTTTTCAACTCGATATACTGCCTACCTAAGCACCAGAGAGGTAAAATGGAACAACTATATAAGTCCAAGTGCAAAGGCATTCTCTCCAGCTTCCAAGATAGCTGCCCACTCTGAGACGTGTGCGCTGGTGGGGTGGCCGATTGAAGATCCAGTTGCAAAAGTAGGAGGCTGCACCTCCATGCCATCGTCAGCAGCTAACGAGCTCTCAATCCATGCCAAGACATCAGCCACCCTAGGGGTTCCACTGTCTGATGGCATGAGCTCCTCGATAGGTTGGCTGCTAGAAGGAAGTGATATTGGAGAAGATGGTGGTGTTGAGATCAAGCTGTCAGCCCACTTCAAGGTGTCAGAATCGATGAACCAACCATCACCAGAAGTGGAAGAGATGGTGGTGTTGGTGGAGCGGTCATCTATACGTCCTGGCGGCGGCACCAACTGAGCTGCAATCTCCTGCCCGGTGCAGGTAGCGGTCACCGTCGCAACATCTTCATCACTGCTACCATCTTCGGTTGCAAAAGAAGATCCGGTTGCAAAAGGAGTTGGCTGTGCCACCATGCCATCATCAGCCGCTAACAAGCTATCAGTCCACTCCAAGATCTCGGCCTCACTAAGGTTTCCACTTTCTGCTGACATAAGCACGTCGATAGGTTGGTTGCTTGAAGGAACTGATGCTTGAGAAGATGGTGGTGTTGAGATCATGCGGTCAGCCCACTTCAGGGGTTCAGAATCGATGAAGCAACCATCGCCAGAAGTGGAAGAGATGGTGGTGCCAGTGGAGCGGTCATCTACACGTCCTAGCAGCGGAACCAACTGAGATGCAATCTCCTGCTCAGTCCCGGTGACAGTCACCATCGCAACATCTTCACCACTGTTACCATCTCTGACCTCATAAGCCTGATTGAAGAGCGTCGACCTTGCAGCATGTATCCATCTTCTTTTGCAGTCATGTGCGGCTGGATAATCATTCTTAACTTCTTTGTTCTCCTCCTTCGGATGAATTCTGCATAGAGCCATCTCTTGAAACTGCAAATTGGAGACGTCAATTAGCGGTCGAAGATTCTACGTACCAAGGTTTGAAAGGAAAAAGATAATCAACTTTAAATCTGTTGGAGTAACAGATAATCAGATGTATTAAACAATCTAGTTAGCCAGAGGCCATGATGTAAGACTATAAGGATATTAGATTCAGAAAAAGAAAAAGAAAGAAAGGGAAAAAAAAATAGAAAACATACATACCTTGCCATCAGGTGAGTGGAGGAGGTACTCGTGCATGATCCAGTTGAGGTGCAGTCTCTTCCTTTTGCTGTCTCTGAACTTGAAGACAAGGGAAGTCTTGTGCCCGATCAGCTCCAAGGATTTATCGTCAAAGATGAGCTGGTCCCGACTATTGCCATGCCAGAAGCCCTGCCCTGCGTTGCGGTTGGCCCTGCACCCACTGCCATTTGCACTTGCTTTGTGCCTGGGGGTGAAGTAGTACACCTCCTCCCCTATTCCGCGCATGAAATCCCCTGTTGACGAAGGGAGAAAATAATTAGAAACAGGGAGACAAGATTTACGACACTAGATTGTAACGGAAAGGCAAAAGAACTGACGAAAGAAACAATGGAAGACATGCTATAATTAAGAAACTAACTCCACGATGCATGGTTGGACGCAAGAGACGATGAGAACCATCGGTTCACTTGTAATTCGGAGAAGAGGACAGAGAAGAATGCGGGAATAAATTAGAAGGAAGCATGATCTAGAGTTTTAATTAGGGTTCAAGAACTCGTTCTTGCTGGTGATGATACCAAGAAAGGAAAATAAAAACAAGAACATGAGGAGGGAAACATGAAGATAAGAAAAAAGAAGGGAGGAAAGAGGAGGGATCTTGCATGTAATTTGGACCAAAAGAAGGAGACGGGTGGGGGGGAAGAAGAAGGATCCAGGGTTTTAATTAGGGTTTTATGCATATGATCAAGAACTCGTTTCTTGCGGATGATACTAGCTAGAAAAGGAAAACAAAAACAGGAACAAACCAGATGATCGAAGAAAGAAAGAAGAGAGAAGAGGGGAGGGATCATGCAACTTGGAAGAACGGGAAGAAATTAAGAAGAAGGATCTAGGGTTTTAGGCAACGCAATGTGTCGATCAAGAACTCGATCGTTCTTGCTGGTGGTACGTGCTAGAGGAAACCGGAAGAAGGAAAAAGAAGAGAGAAAAGAGGAGGGATCACGTACTTGGGAGGTTCCACGGTTCTTGAGCATAAACATCGTACTCATGTATCAGCTTAGGTGGGAGTCGAGAGCCCTCCGCGCGCTTCCGGAGGTAGCGGATGACTTCCACATCCGTTGGAAAAAACCTCATTCCATCCACCTCTCCGTCCATCGTCTCTTCTTCAGTATTCTGCTTCTTCTTCCTCTTCTCTTAGCCTTCTCTTCTCGGCGTTTCTCCTCCGAGAGCTATCACAGTCGTCAGAGATGCTATGGGAAAACCAAGAAGCCAGCCAACGATGCTTCCCCAGCGCGGTCAGGACTCAGGAGCTATAAAACAGGATATTTATATGGGTCCAACGGTAATATTTGTTAGCTGTCACCGGGTGAATCGGTTAGCTGTCCTGATTTACCGATAATTATATTTAAGTAAGGGTTCGGTTCACCGGAGGGTTCGGTTCACAGGAGATTTTTTATTCTCATATAATTGTATGCCCTGAAATCCCATTGACGCAGGATCTGAGTCCAGGTCTTTTGTCCAACCAGGCCAGGGCAAGAACTATGATGTAACCATCAGCTTCCTTTGTCATTTAGGTAGATCAACCTGTCATGAATGCATGTATTGCTTCTACATGCAAGCAATTCGAATTATAATGTTGGCTTATCTTGCATTACCTAAGGCTAGTATTGCTCCTATATCTGCATCCTGTTCCATTGTTCCATGATATTATATGCCCATCTTCCGTTCTATTTTATGCTATATATATATATATATATATACATACATAACATCATATGTAGCATGAATTTTAAATAAAATTATTCTCTTATTTCTAAAAAAGAGATGGGGAAGATTTGATTTAATATTATTATAAAAATAAGTATAATTATTTGGTTATAGTGAAATTATGAGAAAAATTCTCTAGTTGACTATGATCTGATCTAGCCAACGGGACTGATCATTGGCCACATGCTAAAATTTAATTTCTCCTTAGTCTAGCCAATCGGGGCTGATCATTGATATAGTTAGTCCTTCTAAGCCATGCCAATCAGGGCTGATTGTAGATATACATTGATACATCATATGTTTATTTTCAGAACTAATCTTTTTGTCCTATCACAGAGCTAATCATGGCCTTATGAATCAGAGTTAGTTTTTTTTTTGAGCCTAAGGGCTGATCATAGGTACACACCAATGGATCGGATGTTTTATTTTCAAGACAAGTCTCTTTTGGGCCTTATCACCGGACTGATCATGGCCGTAGTCACTGAAAAATGAGAAAAAATTTTAAATCTTATTATTATACATGGCATATTTTGAAAATCAAAATTATGTTGGTTTATGTATCTATTATAATCAATTGCTATTATTTGAAAATAAAAAATTAACTATACTTGATCTCTCAGAAACATTGATAACTTACTGAATCTGTAAAGCTCATTCATTTTTTTCTATTTTTTTTATTTTAGATCTAAAAAGTTCTATGGAGCTTGGAATCGAGCGGTGAGGAGCATAGAATCTTAGAGGATATTTGCTTAGTCTGTTTTTGAATAGATATTGCTCTTGATTATGATGAGGCATTAGTGAACTATATTTCATTTGAATCAATAAAATTAAAGGTTTACTTTTACTACCACTACCTCAGTATAATTTGATATAATATTTTTGAATTTGAAGATAGGCCTTGCATATCTTTAGAGGTTAAATCCTAGGAACGTGCGGTCATCTGTTGCATGCTCGGCTCAGGCCGGGGCATGACATTATTGCTTTGCCCATTCCAAAGCATCCAACTCAAGATACATTAGTATGGTATAAGACTGGTTCAAATAAACTAAAGACTCGGGATGTTTATAGAGATCTTCTTACTACCCATGAGGAGGATATTAACACCGGTAAAATATTTTCTTCTTTGTGGTAGGTAATTGCAGCCCCTAAAGTTCAGCTCGTTTTGTGGAAAATTGGGTGCATAGACTTCCCTGCAAGTTTCCGTTGGATGAAAGAGGACTCATTGATGAACACTCAGCTAGTTGTGATGTATGTGTCCTTGTTGAAGATGTTGAGCATGTGTTGATTCATTATTATATTGTGAATTGGATACGTGGAGGGTGATCTTCTACACGTTTGGTTAATTGGAAATAGGTTTGTAGACAAAAAATAGTGGGAGGATTAGGAGTTATTAATTTAAATCTCCTAAACAAATGCCTGCTTCACAAATGCGGGTGGAGTTTCTACAAGGATCGCAACTGGGCATGGAGGATTCTAATAAAAAGCTTGTATTATCATAATGAGATTCCAAGCCAGATGAAAGGAAAGCATCCAAAATTTGTATTAGTAATCTGGAAAAGTGTGATGAAAGAGGGTAAGCTTCTCTACTAGAGTGTTTAGTTTGAGCTGGAAAATGGGAAGGAAGTCTCTCTCTAGTATGATCAATGGACTGTGAAGATAGGCCTCTCAAACACAATTATCTAGTTTTATTTCTTCTGACATCTTTTCCAAATCTTTTCGTGCAACAATTCAAAAGTCTATCAGATGTCAACAGCATTTTTAGGGACCAGACTATCATGATCTTGAAAGACACTCTTCAAGATTTCAGGTGCTGCATAGAAACTATAATGCTTACAAAGAATCCAGATAAAGCAAAATGGAAATAGACTATTAGTGGGTGGTTCTGAATTAGAAATTGCTACCATTTTCTTAGCAATGGAGGTATTTGGTCAGCATTCGTCAAAAAATTCTGGCATGTCCCCATTCCAGAGAAAATGAAGGTCTTCACTTGGCTCCTATTTCATAAGAGAATCTTTACTGCTGAAATTCTCCTATGGAGAAATGTTTAGCAAATATTTAATAGCCCAATGTACTGTGCTACTCCTAAATCAACAAATTATCTGTTTATTTCTTTTTGTTATGCTTCATTCATTTGGTAGACAATCACCTCCAAACTTCATATCACAGATACATCCTCATCAATAAAAGATCTATGGTAAAGCTGGCAAGGACAACTATCCCTTCAGAAATTATCAAGAAAAACTGGGATGTCATCACTTCTATCACCTACTGGTTGATTTAGAATGAAAGAGACAGAAGACTATTCCAATTTGAAGCACTCACAATGATTATCCTATTTCAGAGAATCTGTCAAACAATTCAAGGCTGGATATCAACCACAGAGAATAAATCAAAAATAAGGATTGAAAAATTTATTAAATAGCTAATATAATATTTTTTAAAATTCTGCTTTCATTCTCTGTAATGACTGCATAATTCTCCTTAAAAAAGCCTTTCTTATCTTGTTGTTGGTTGACCCAGGCCAACCAAATCCATCATCAGCTTTTTGTAAACTTCATCTCTGAATAAAATCAGAATGGTTTCACCTCCCATTTCCATCAAAATAATAATGATGATGATGATGATGATGATGATGATGATGATGATATGACTTGACCCATTTCACTCGTTTAGGACTTGCTCAGTCCATTTAAAACTTGCACAACTCATTTATCCAGATTCAACCTATTTTAAATAGGCTATGCTGGTCTAGTCAGATTACCTATTTAATAAAAACACAACATCGGATTTAGATTTTTGATCTATTTAATAAATAGTTTGGTTTGAGTTGACAGAACTTTTGATCCAATCCATATTTGACTTGACCTATATCCTTCTTGATTGCCATCATTAGTAAATAAGTTGGACATGGGTTTGTTCTTTTTAACCCAATTGTAAATTGGTCCATTGTACGTAGGTTTAAGCTTTTTAGAGTTGACCTGAATTTGATCTGGTCTAAGCTTGGCCGACCTGATCTATTGCCACCCTAAACAAATCAAGCGAGACCTTTTGTCTCCTGTTGTTTTTGGTCTTTGCTATCATTTCTTTTCTTTCTGCATGCAAATCTGTTGGTTATTGTGATGAATCTACCATCTTACATATACCTGCTTCCATTATTCTTACCTTCTTGGTGCTAATTTGCCTCCTGTTCTTGGATCTAATCATCCATCAAAACTTTGTAATTCTACGTAGTTTCCTATTTAGCAAGAGTTATCATTATTTCTAATTAGATAAATAAAAATTATTTTTTTAAGCAAATATGTCAATTGTTGTGGGGTGCAAACATGATGTTCTATTATTTAATTAGCATTTTTAATAACACATGCTTAATAATAACCTTTATATCTTTATACCTATTACAGGGAAAATACTCTAATTTGACTTTGTATCAAAGAAAGTTTTCCTGCATCAGAAATGCTTGTTTGTCATGACATCTATATTAGCTATTTAAATAACAAAATGTAAAATATCATTCATCAATCTACTTACCATCTAGATTTTTGAAACTTTTTTCTTGATAATTGTCATGATTATCTTGCTTAATTTCTTAGAATGCTATATTATCTAATGCACAGCTGAGGTGATTATCGTTGCATGCATTATGCTAGTTGGCCTCTTCGCTTTACAACATGAGGTACTCAGAGTGTAGACTTTCCGTTTGCTCCTGTTGTCATTATTAATTGGCTCTTGTTTATTGGTGTGGTTGGTCTATTCAATATTGTTCGCTTGAATGCCACAATTTATCATACTCTTTCTCCACACTATATCATTAAGTTCTCTAGAAGGACACGAAAAGATGGCTGGTTTTCTTAGAAGGAATATTCTTTTGTATTACAGGTTATTTTATCGAACTCAGTCCAAGATGCTTTTCATTTTCATCTATTAATAGCCTCTTATGTTGAATTTTCATGATTCTCGTAGGTACTGGAGTTATGTTTGTAGATCTTTGGCCACTTCACTGATTCATGCATTAAGGTGTGGTAGCTAAACATATCTGCTATTTTCTCTTAGAGATTTCTGTCTTCATCAAAGACAAGCGATCAAGTAGAAATCATCTAGAAGAAGAAAGTGTCATCCTGAATATGATAATATGAAAGCAAAATATCTTTTATTTCACATGAATATTAACTAATGCAAAAGCCAACTTGTCTTTTCTTATTACTTGTCATTACTAAATATAGTGTTGTGCTTGCGATCATTCATATTATTACCTCTTGTTGCGGGGTCGTGCCACCTTAGCCATGGATCTTGAGACTCATCCTCGAAAATCCCAGACCGACGAGGACAGGAACCATCAGATCTGTCAAAGAAAGCTGAGGCGAAATAACCATACTTACTCAAACGCTCACTGACCTCTGGGTCAATCCCTGGTTGACCCCCAGTTTCGGAATTCTTTTGACCTCCAGGTCGACATCTCATCATTAGCAGGAATGAAGCCTACGATCGACACCAATCTTTGGTTGAAATTCTTTCGACCTCCGGTCAATATCTCATCATCAGTGGAATCCACCGACTCGTCGAGACATCAGACGATCTATTGTAATCTCTTAACAAACTTTTGGAATATAGCCACATGGGTATAATAAACACCCATGACTAACCACCTACAGGCTTAGGTCTGATGGCCTACGGCCTAAGCATAGAAAACTCTGGCACCTCTCTATATAAGAAGGTACTACAGAGACCCTCACATAAGCTCTGGTAGGCCAATCCATACCATTATCAACTCTCATACTCTCTCTATCTATGCTTAAGCTCCGACTGATTTAACCATCGAAGAGTCCCTCATTAGAGACCCCATCTCTGCTGCGAGCGGGCTCTTTTTGTAGATCCATCTGGTGTCTCAGCATCTAGATCACCCTTTGCCTTCCGCCACAACAACACCTTGGAGCCTTCATGCAACACCTCCATTGAGTCACCCTACTGTAGTAAACAACACCATTACCTCTTTTTCTTGTCCATCTTCTTCAACTCTCAAGAGACATCACAGTTCCTAGTTTTTGATAATGCATGGCAATGTATATCATATGTATTGTTGAAACTCAAGAGCAAAGTGGTAAGAATAAATGCTTACATGTTCGAGGACATCAAGACAATGTTACATACTTCAAGCACACTTTATGAGCAAACACACCACATTCAAGAAGTTATGTATGGAATTCATTAGTAGACTACCATTTGGAATTCTCATTAGAACTTATACATGAGATTGAATTGATATATAAAGGCAAAACCTTGACTTATGTAGCACGATAATCATTTACTTGCTAATGGACCTACTTTATCTATGCCCCTTTCCCATCTTAAGGTAGATCATGCACTATTTTGATGATCATCCGACTTATAGAGAGGTTTTCTTATTAGTATTGAATTTTTAGATGAAGCTTTTAGTATATTTTCATCCTGACCTATTGAAAAAGATGGCATTTTAGAAATTTAATGACTTTTATGAGTAATGTTAAGGAAATCTAGTACCACTCCAATACCAATCGTGGATCGATCTCTTGCGTGGGAACCTGGGTGTTAATCTAGTAAACTGAAAAAGAGACAAAAAGAAGCACAGAAGCCTGATTTAATGGTGGATGGGAGTAGCAAGCCCAAGCCCAAAAAACTTTCTAGGCTAACCCACACATGAAAGTACTCATCTAAGCCTAAGTCTTGCATACTCTCACCCATAGACTTAATCTCAGTCCAAACCTTGAGTTAGCTCCCTTAAGACCTCTCTAATCAGGCCTTAAGGCACTTAGGATCAAATCCGATCCAAGATCCAAATAGAAAATCTATCTCATGACTATCTGCATGTGTTTGAGTTGACTCATACTGGGATTGAGTCTACTCACCTGAAATCTAGTTGACTTAGATTGGCACTGAGTGGACTAACCTACATCCTGTTCGTAGTTTTTTCAAGACCCCATCTTTCTGTTTGGCCCTTCCTCTGAGACATAGTCGATCCACTCTAAGACTGGATCGATTCACCTTCAACTTAGTTGACCAAATCTCAGAACGAGTCGACTAAGTTATGCTGGCTGGCTTTCTTGACCTCTTGGTCTCTCAAGGTTTGAGAGCACTACACCAACTCCTACAAGTAATTCATGATCTCATGTAAATGAGTAATTGATATCATTTATATTTTATCGTACTGTGCTAATCTTTTAGTTTGGTTCTTTCTTCATGCTTTTATTTTCCAGAGTTCTTGACTTTTGATTACAATTTGTTTTATTAACATATCTTGAAATGTTTATTAGTGTGAACATAAAATAAAATATGCAAACATGAGAAAGGAAGGTGTGAGAGAAGTGGTATACAAAGATGAGAATGAGTAGACAACAATCCTTATGGTTTTCTATGTTTTGAATGAAGTTAAGATAATATTTGAGACATGTAAACATTAACAAGAAATGACTGATATGAAAGACCAAGATCAGTCGGACTGGTATTGAGGCTTGTACCAGCTTGTGATCGATTCAATATGGTATCAGTCCAACCATGCCATGTCGAGGCATACCAAAACAAGGAGAGGGAGGGGAGAGAGAGGAGGGAGGAAGAGGGGGAGAGAGAGGAGGGTGTGAGGGGCAGAGAAGAAGGGAGGGGGAAGAGGGAGAGAGAACTCGTACCCGAACCTTAGGAAAATCTGAGGTTGGAGAGAAGAAGAAGAAGAAGAGAAAGCGGGATAGGTAGAGTGGGGAGAGGGAGTGAAAAAGAGAGAGGATGTTAGAGTTGCTGTTGGGGTCGATCAAGGGGAGCATAGAGCCTCCATCATCGGTGGTCTTCAGTGATGTGTACCAAGGAGCTTTGAACTCCATCATGGAGGAAGAGGGGGGACATCAAATGAGAGAGAAGGAGAAATCAATCAAGATTGAGATTGAGATAGAGAGAGAGAGGGAGAAAGAGAACAAAGGGTTTGAGATGTGGGGGGGAGGGCGGGGCTCAGTGACTTTTAAGAGACAGAACCATCTCAATACTTAACCGGTTTGATTTGGTAGGCCAAAACTATTAGGTTCAGGATGGTTTGGCTAACATTGAGCAAGATTGTTGCAGTTAGTGAGCAAAGGTTGTGAGAGTAATTCTGTGAAAAATAATAGATGCTAAACAAGCTGAGCTTTTATTCAACAAAACCCCATGAAGCATAATTAGCAAGTGTGAGATTTATTTGCATGATGAAAATGACTTAAGAGAGACATTCTAAGCTTCAAGAAAAGAAATGAATAGAGCATGGTATTGACTCAAACGGTTTGGTAAATATGAAGTTTTAGATTGAAGAGGTTTGGTTACATTAATAAAAGGTTAAAGAAGTTTGGCAAAGCATGATCATCTTGTTTTACTCCTAAATAGCAAAACCTTGTATATTTTCTCTTGACTTGGGCATTTATATATTTGAATGATATCTTTCCATTTTTGGCTAGTTAATAGTTTTGATGGTGCTTTCATGCAAATTCAAAATGGGTTTTGATCGCTCAAATCTTGTTCTAGAGGCATTTTAACATTGCAACTAGTTGATGCTAAAATTACAAAGCAATTATTACAATGGAAAATGCATGATGTTCCCCCATGATCTCCCCCAGATTGCTACAACTCAAGGTTTCTGTTCAATTGCCAAGGGTAGAGTTAGCCTTGTGGCCCCAAATTAACATCCAAACCCCCATGTACACCCTGTTTTCCACATAAAAAATAGTGTTTCGCCTTTCTATAGAGGTTCTAGGGCAAACATAGCAGCACTTTAGTAGAAATGAGAGATGAGCTGCTAATAACAACCAAGAAAAGAGAAAATGACAATTGCTTCTTATAGCAACAAGAATATCATGCCCCCAACCTGAAATAGCGATCTAGGGATCGCAATAACTATCGCATACTTATGAAAAAATTCCTCCTCAAGTATGCAAGGCATTCTAATCACGATATTAATGGATCATAGTTGAAATAATTTAAATCACTATAAGTCAAAATTCAATTAAATAACCAATCCAATGGATAATCAAATTTAAAAAGTCTTACATCAAATAATTTTTCATTAAAAAATTAAAAATGGTAATAATAAATCTAAGTTCAATGATGTTGGTTTTGCCAAGTCTCATCTCTAGTCTCACTCCTAATTAACACCCACATCCGCGACTAAATGTCAGAATTTGAAAATAAAGGAAAGATAGTGAGCTCGATAGTTTAGATGTAATGAAAATCTCAACGAGATATTTCAAATATTATCATTAGATATGATATTTAAAAATAAATATCATGAATAAACATAACAACATATTCCATACTAATTTTTGTTGAGGGACTAGAGTTCAATTAATAATAATCAAAGTGCCAACATACAACTCCTATTAGTAGGATCCATTGAATCAATACATAATCCGTATTGGCAAGATCCATTGAACACTAATTCCTAACCCCTATTGGCAAGATTCACTAATCACCACTGAATAACTCCCATTAGTAGGATCCAGTGAACATCGATCCATAATCTCCATTAGCAGGATATAATAGTATCAACGCTTAACCATCCCACTAAACATACTTAGCTGAGAGTTCAAGTTCAATTCATATGAAAATCCTTTTGCAAGATAGCATAGGTGTTACAATTCTAGTCAACATATGCATATAATGTAACAAATTAATAAATCATAATTTTTTCAAAAATCTCAAATTCATAAATCACTCTTCATTCAAATATAGTTTTATAAATCATACATAAATCAAAGACTAATTATTTACTTTCAAAATAAAATTATGTAAATAAAATATCTCAAAAAAATGGTTCATTATTTATCACATACTTTGACAAAATCCAAACAATTCAAGAAGTTTTATTTCAAATCCACTACTAGACATCTTCTTGTCGAGATGATCATGCCCCTATATGGAATCAAGTCAATAATTAAGAAGGAGATGAATAACTATAAAAAAATAAGATTGACAGATAGTCACATTCAACAGTCTGGGTCTATCTGATTGTCATAACTTTGTCAATCAAGATCAGACTAGGAGATAGGTGGTTCAATATAAATCAAAGGTGATCAAATCAGAAGTATCCAATAAAAATTAAGTGAAGGTCAATATATCATTCTATAATTAGGGATCAATTTAATCAAGTAACTTCATTTAGTCAATGATCGCTTAGATACAAGAACTCAATAGAGATAAATAAAAATCGAATCTGATGATACTCAATAAAAAAAAATACTCGGATGGTAAAATATGCTGTCTAACTAATAGGATGGTTCAAAATCTATCTATCGGATCAATTTGGATTCAAAGCGCTATGGTAGGGACCCTTCACTAGATTTATAAATCAAGTAGAAAGAGAATATCAGAGAAGAAAAAAATTAATAAGATGGAATAGAACCGATCAAACGATACTGTCCAGCATCCCGATCGATCGAATCAAGATGATTTAATCCAATCATGATTAAATTGGTATATAGATGACTTAATATAAATCATACATAATATCAAAACAAACAGTACTTAATCTGACTAGGATGGATGCCGGCAAGATGCCCGACGACCAAGTGTAAGGATTCGTTCATCAGAATCGATCAAGATCATTAAGAGTCTTTTCGAAGATCCAAAAAACCCTTGAAGAAAGAATTAATCAAGAGAGAGAAACTTTAGAGAGAGAAAGTAGAGAGAGAAGATGGAGATAGAAATTAGAGAGAGAAAAGAGGGAAAAGAGAGGAAGTCTCTTTTTTTGCTTCTTTTTTCTTTTCTTTTTCTTTCTTTTCTTTTCTTTTCTTTCCTTTTTTTTTTCCATTTCTTTCTTCTCCTAGTTTCTTGGCAAAATAGAACACTCCATTGCCCCTCTTTCTCTGAACAAAAAGCCTCTCACTGGCATTGACTGTGGCCTAAGGTGGTTGGTGCTATAGTGGTGTAGCCGGAGGTTCTCTTCCTTGTGATCGTGGCAACAATTAGAGTTGAAAAATCCATAAAAGTTCACAAAAAAATAGGTAAAATTGGAGGCTCAGTTTTGAAGGAAATTCTGGTAATAGTTGGCCATAACCAAAGCTTATAAAGGTTGGACATAATGGGGAGAGTGATTAGTAAAAGATTCAAGAGATCCTTACTTTATTTTTGGCAATGGTTAACCTTGATTTCCGATGAACACAATGAGCTTAATCAACAAGTTTCCTAGAAAAAATTTGTGAAGAAGAGAAGGGAAAGCTTGGCTGAAGTTGTCAACTTCAAGGGAGAGATGGATCCCCTTCAAAAAGAGGGCCAAATGAAGGGAGAATAAGCTAAACATCTGGCTCCAAATCGAAGTTAGAGTTTTGGTCAGACAAGGAATAAGAACTCCTTCAGGAGTTCTGCTTCTTGTTCCATGCCCAAGCGTGTGTAGATCACATGCTGGCTTAAGATATATATATATATATATATATTTTAGTTGAACCTAGTAGGCTTTAATTCAATCAAACCTACAAGATAAGATTGACATCTAGCAACGTATCATGTCTACCTAGAAGATATAAAATTTTGATGAAAATATCAAAAATATCCTTCAGTAAAAAGTTACTATCACTACAAGAAATGCCACTTTTTACGATGAATTTATTTACGATGAAAATATATTTCATCGTAAATAAAGATATTTATGATGAAAATCAAAATTCATCATTAATAATTATTTATTTACCATGAAAATAAATTTTCATCGCAAATATCTTCATATTTATGATGAAAATAAAATTTGATCATAAATATATATTATTTATGATAAAATTAATCATCATAAATAATAAAATATTTATTTTAATTTTAAATTTTTAAATATTAGTGATAAAAATAGTTTCATCATAAATAATAGAAGTATTTGATTTAAAAATTAAATTTTTATCGAAAATACATGTTATTTATGATGAAAAATTTTCATCACTAATATTTGAAAAAAAGTAAAAAATTTTAAAAATTCAATAATTAAAGATTATTTGTGATAAAAATATTATGTTGTAAATAATAGAGCATTGGTGAAGAAAATTAAATTTTTGTCATAAATTGGTATTATTTACAATAAAATTTTTCATCGCTAATATGTGAAAAAAATAAAAAATTTAAAAAATATAAATTATTTATGATAAAAATATTACATCATAAATACAGAAGTATTCATGATGAAAACTCATTTTCTATCATAAATACTAAAGTATTTTTGATGAAAAATTTTTATCACTAACATTTGAAAGAAAATAAAAAATTTTAAAATTTTAAAAATTATAAATTATTTATGATGAAAATATTATGTCGTAAATAATAGAGTATTGATGACGAAAACTAAATTTTCATCTCAAATATATTTTATTTATGATAAAAAATTTTTATCACTAATATATGAAAAAAATAAAAAATTTAAAAATTTAAAAATTATAGATTATTTGTGATGAAAATGTTACATCGTAAATGATTGAAAATTTGTGATGAAGTTAAAATTTTCATTGCAAATATATTTTATTTATGATAAAATTTTTTTATCGCTAATATGTGTAAAAAATAAAAAATTTTAAAAATTTAAAAATTACAGATTATTTATGATGAAAATGTTACGTCACAAATACTTGTATATTTGTGATAAAAATTAATTTTCTATCGCAAATACTCTAGTATTTACCATAAAAAAATTTTATCGCTAATATTTAAAAGAAAATAAAAAATTTAAAAATTTAAAAATTATAGATTATTTGTGATAAAAATATTACATCATAAATAATGGGTATTTATAACGAACAGTAATTTTTTATCACAAATATCTAGTATTTACAACATAATATTTTCATCGCTAATACTTGAAAAAAATAAATTTTTTTAAAAATTTAAAAATTATAAATTATTTAAATAAAAATTTAATATCATCAATAATTGAATATTAATGACAAAAACTCAATTTTCATCGCAAATACTCCATTATTTATGATGAAATTTTTTTTTCACTAATAAATGAGAAAAAAATAAAAAAATTTAAAAATTCAAAAATTATAAATTATTTGTGATGAAAACTCTACTTTCATCGTAAATAATATGTATTTGCAATAAAAATTATATTTCTATCATAAATATTTGAAAATTTGCATCACTAATATTTGAAAAAAGTAAAAAATTTTAAAAATTTATAAATTATAGATTATTAGCGATAAAATTTTTTTATTGAAGGATGTTTAGATATATTATAGTAAATTTTTTATATTTATAAAATAAATATTAGATAGTTTTTAAAAAATAATATGTGCACAAGAAAGGTATGTAAAATATTAAGATATCTCTGATCCTCAATCTTTATAAGGCTCTATCTGTGGCATCTTGAACCAATCCAAAATCAATTCTTGGAGGATGGATCAAGAGGAAGATGGTTGAAAATTGAAGCTGAGGATGTCATCATTCCTTTAGCTATCCATTTGAATCTTGCCCAGATGGCGTTCGATCTTTTAGACCTTTTGCTCGAGGTCCTTCTCCCGACGAGATTTTGTGAGGCACAAAGAGTTGCCCAAGGTCGAATCTTCATTGAAGGAGATCGGAGAATGTTAGCATTATTCTTCATGCCTGGATCCTGATGGGATGGTGATTGTCGATCGTTCAGGGCAGGATGATGCGCACCTCGAGAAAAATTCTCTGGAAGCAGTTTTGCTGGCTACACGGAGAGGGCACAATTTGAGGAGCATGTTGCGGATGTTGTCATTGCTCTGTGGTTTGCTATAAATGCTGGACGGTATTGGTTAATGCTTGGACCTGTCGAATTAGGTCGTTGAATCGTTACGGGTCCTCTATAATAGGTGGTGGTATAGGCCCTTGAGGAGTGGATGCTTGCACTGCATCACCCATCTTTCATCGAGATGATTGTCAATGAGAAGCAGCAGAATTGTTGTAAGTTTTTGTTCTTACCATAGTTCATCCATTTCATTACTAAAATATTCAGGAAAGTTGATATATTTACTACATCAGCTATATATATATACACACACATATATACATATATTATTGCATTATTGTGGCTAAGAGATGAATGAAAAATAAATGGAAGAAAATAATATGGGGAACAAGACTTGGTCAAGAGATTTTTTTTTAAAATAAAAAATTATTTTTTATTAATTATTAGCGATGAAAAAAATTTTCATGGCTAATTATGTAATTAGCGACGACATAGAAAATTTTCATCGTCAATAATATTTTCTCGAGGCTGAATATTTTCAGCGAGAATTTTTTTTTGGTGAGAATTATTAGCGATGAAAATTAATCTTTCATCGTAAATATTTTTTGTTCGAATTATTGGCGACAAAAATTGATTAGTAGCGACAAAAATTTGCATCGCTAATACCCCGCATCCCATCAACTCACATCGGAAACCCATTTTTCTTCTTCGTTTCCCTCCCGGCAGTCCGGCTTCCTCCCCATCCCACGAGCTACCTCCCCCCCGGCGTCCCTCATGCCTCCGATTTTCTCCGCCATCCCAATTTCCTCTGTCGCCGCCGCCGTTGAGGTGAGTCGACTTCATCTCTATTTTTTTTTTCGGGGGTGGGTTTCGATCGAGGATGGGGATAGGGAACATGCCGGGGACGGTGCGCCTGGGTCGGGATGGCGGGCTGCGGCCTCATGGGGCCTGCGGGCCACGGCCACATGGGGCCTGTGGGCTGCGAGGGCGATGGTGACGGTGGGCTGGGGATGACCACGTGGGGCCGGCAATGGGCCGAGGCCGGGGTCGACGAACCAGAGCTGGAGCCGGTGACGTCGACTCTTCTTTTTTTTTGGGGTGGGTTCGGACCGGGGATGAGGACGGGGAACGTGTCGGGGCCGGCGTGCCGAGGACAGCACGCCTGGGTCAGGACGACGGGCCACGACCACTGTGGCATGCGGGCCTGCGGGCCGCAGCCATCTGGGGCCTACGTGCCGGGGTGTGCTGGGGCCGGCGATGGTGGGCCGAGGAGGGGCCGGGGCCACCGAGCCGAAGCCGGAGCCGGTAAGCCGGGATGGGGTCGGGTCGCGGCTATGCTGGGGCCGGGTCGGTGATGGTGGGCCAGAACTAGAGCTGGCAACGGCGAGCTGGGGTGCGACTGTGCCAGGGACGATGGGCCGGGCACGCGTGGCTTGTGGGCTGTGGGGCCTGCAGGCCGGGCATGCATGGGTTCGGATGGGTCGGGCTTGGGTTAGGGTGGGTCAGGCCTGGATGGGACCGGTCGGGCCAGGTCCGGTCGAGCTGGCGTGGGTCGGGTGGAGCCGAGCCGGGTCGGGCAGGGGTCAGGGCGGGGCGGGTTGGGCAAGGTCAGGTTGGGCTGGGGCTGGTCGGGTGGAGCTGGGTTGGGTCCAGTTCGGGTTAGGTTGCGGCTGGGTCGGGTCGGGTCAATGCGGGGCGGCTGAGTCGGGTCGGGTTCGGGTCGGGTACAGGTCGGGTCGGTTCCAGGTCGGGTCGAGGTCGGGTCCGAATCGGATCGGTTTCGGGTCGGGTCAGGGCCTTCGGGGATGGGTCCAGGATAGGGATGGGGCGGTCCAGTAGGTCGGGTGGGGCCGAGATTGGTCAGGTCGGGGTAGGTCGGGGTCGAGTCAGGTCAGTTTCGGGTCTGGCCTGATCGTGCCGGGCTGAAATTATTATAATTGTTGCATATTATCTTTTAGTGTTACTACTAAAATTATTTAATTATTTGACTAATTATTTTTTTACTAACACAATGCATATTACTGTTATTTGTTATAATTAAATTAGTTTATGTACTATTTTGTATGCTGCTAAAATTATAAATAAAAAAATATTCTTATGTTAGAGAAAATTCTATTGAAATTTCTAATGAAGAAATTTCAATACGAAGTTATTCTTTTTCGATAAATTAGAAATCTATCTTCGAATGTATATTCAAAGATGATATTTAAATTACATTGAGCCATAGATTCCTGTTCAAATTTTGATTTTCATCGAGATCGAAACTTAAATATCCCGTATTCGGACTTTTTAGAAAAGTAATAATATTATTGTTGTTAATAGTTGATATTTCATTTCATTATGTGGTATTCAGTAGTTATCTGTCCATTATTCTCTAGGTATATGGTGGATAGGATGCGATATAATTGTATTCATTAGAATATTATTTGATTTCTACTATTATTATTTAAATTATATTTATTTATATCTCAATTCTTGCAGATATGGCACTAGGAGACAGACGATGACGTTCGTGTTCACAGCTCCTTGCAGATGCCTCAGAGGTTGAGGCCCTCCATCGATCTCCATTGCCGCACCGGCTTCACTGTCAGAGGGTCCTACACCGACGGTCCTAGTGAGGCAGGTCCCAGTGAGGTGGGTCCCAGTGAGGCGGGTTTCAGTGGTATTAACTATTACACTTTATATATAATGAAATTTGGTTCTTTTATTTGGATCATACTAATGATATATTTATGGTTGTTTTAGGTGAGTCTTCATCGGTGGTGAGGCGCGGGCGAGGTCCATCGAAGAACGTCGCTCTGGAGCGTTGGAGACACGAGCACCCAGGACAGTATCTCCGGATTGATATACCGGTCGGCTACACCAGACCCATTAGGGGATGGTGTGACCTATGGCAGATTGAGCTGGACATCATATGCCACAGTTATGTCCCCATGATGCTCTTCGATTAGCGTCACGTTCTACCAACTCAAAGAGATTTTCTACACCCATTTACAGATAAAATAAATTATACTGTGAATATTTAATTTGCATAGTATTCTTCTAATATTTATTATTGGCAGGGTGTATTGGATATCACTGATTTTGAGAAGGATCATATGAGGCGAGCCATCGATATTCAATTATCGTTGCATTTCAAGGACTATCACCATCACATGCATCAGCATTGGTATCGGATGGTGCAGGATCATGGAGAGGAGGCAGCGCGGCAGCAGCCCTATGACAGCATCACCATAGATGATTGGACTACTATATGCCAACAGTACAAGGATCCGACATATCAGGTTACACATCTAAACTTTTTTTTTTTATAGTTTAATGACTTAATCATTTATTTTTAAATTAAATTTTTTATCTACTAATTTTACTGATAATTTTACAGAGATGATGTGCCCAGAATGCGATGAACTGGGCGAGATAGACTGTGCCATATTGTGGGGGTTCGAGTCGTTTGCTTGTCATGTGGAGTACATGGTGGATAATTTTTAATTTTTAATTAGCATATAATTCTCTAGTTATTTAAAATTTATTTTAATTAATTCTCAAATTATAAAGAGATGCTGAGAGTGGTGAGCTTTCTAGTAGGATCGATATCTACCAATAGACCCACCAGTGACGATCGGGGGAGTGGATGACGGAGAGCCAGAAGCTCTTTATAAGTCTTTTCAATATTTTTCATTCGCAATCTAATTTTTATTATAAAATTAAAATAACTATAATTTTAATTTTTAGGATCGTATGACAGAGATTAGATCCTAGTCTACCCCTGAGGGCTCGACCGCACCCACAGATGATGAGATCTATGATCGGGTGCTCGATACAAGACCCTGTTATATTAAGAGTTTAGGGTATGGGATCACTGCTCCCTCATCCTCACGCACATCTAGGACAGACATCCATTCTGTTTGTGAGGCTTGGCTGATGAAGGTACAGAGATAGGCTATCGAGGATCGACAGCAGGCTGTCGAGGATCGACTGTGAGCTCAGGAGTTGGCTGCACGCATCGATGACTATCAATGCTTTCAGATCCAGATGATGGAGCAGATGGCATAAATAGAGCAGACGATACAGCTGATGAAGCAGCAGCAGGTCGATCCGAGCTTCATAGTCGGTTCGAGCTCCGTTAAGCGCTCTCCATCCCGAGCTCGTCTCAGATGCCGATATTTGATGGCTTACTGATGTATTTTTTTATTTCAAATTTTTTATAATTTTAATTTTATATAATAAAATAATAAAATTTATTTATCAATTTATTGTGTAAATTTTTTTAATTTTTTTTAATTTATAAAAAATATTATACATATAAATTTAAAATATATATTCATAAATTTTTTTAAAAAAATATGAGTAAATTATTAGTGATGAAATTATTTTTGATGAAATATTCATCGTTAAAAATATTTTACTAACATAATTTAATTTATCAATAAATATATAATTAATAGTGATGAAAAAATATTCATCGTAAATAATTAAGTTATTTATGATGAATTTTTTTCATCATAAATATTATTTAATTTTTTTTAAATAATTTTTTTATTAAATTAATAGCAATGAATTATTTTTGTTGCAAAAATAATTTTTTGTGATGAAAATTTTCATCGCTAAAGCTTTAAAAAATAAAAGTGACAAAAATTTTTCATCATAAATATATTTTTTTAGATTAAATTTTTTCATCCATTTTTTTTAACAATGAAAAATATTCATCGCAAACATCTTTTATTAGCGATGAATTTTTTTTTCATCGTAAAATATTATCAATGACTGGATTATTTGTGATGAAATATTAGCGATCAAAATTTTGTTGCTAATATTATTAGCAATGAAAATCGGTTATTAGTGATAAAAATTTTGATCGTTAATAACCTATTTTGTTGTATTGTATGCAATTCGATCCTTCGATCTTTCTGCATCTCGAATATGACTCTAGATATGGAATGATGTCAAATCCAATATCATATTCATATTTCTCTCAATCTTAAATAATGATTCAATTAGTAAAATATTAAAAACTCTTTCTAATTTTTATTCAGCTTTGATCAAAGGCTTCCTGAATCATCAATGGATTAGAACAAGTAGGATATGATCTCCTTTTAGCAGGAGTGATCGATTTCATATTGACCTACTCATAACCTCCATACACATTCCACCATATCCAGATCACCCCGTACATGACTAAGTCATGATAAATGAGTATGAACTAAAATATGGATTCATGAATATAAGATTCTATGGTAATCTCAGGTCCAAGAATTATATGCACCCCTCCCACTATAAAAAAATATCTTTTTATGGATAAGTAGATTCCATAAGGCATTTCTTAAGTCGGATCAATTCGGTGAACTCATTCTCTAATGAGCACCCACTTTCTTGTATTAATGTCTCACATAAGTGGCTTATGAGATCAGCCACCCTCTCTATCGAGTATACATAGGAAGTGCTAGTTTATCCGAAATATTGATCCTCTACTCAATACTCCTATGACTAGAAATATTCTAAATCAAGATTTTTTAAGAGTTTAGGTCTCATAGGTATGTACTCATTATAACCCTAAAACATTGTCCTGATTTATGGAGTTCATCATAATCATTACAAAAGTAAGATGCGGCATATGATGAAAAGTGCCTTTTATTTATAAAATGTTAATACATGAGTCTGGAAGATTATAAGAAAAATCCATCAAAATATAAATTTTGATTAGCTTGTAGAGACAAAGAATATCTCTTTGACTTCCTATCAGACTACCAACGAACATTAAATATTTCCCCATTGTATCCACTCAAGGAATACAGGTCCACAATGGCTTAAGTTTGGATTGGGACTGATTAAGCATTTCCCATTCAAAGGGAAAAAGACTGGGGCATAAATAATGGTAATAACATTTATCGTGCAATCTATTTGAAGGATGAGGAATGAGAAGTTCCAAGAAGAATGGGGAAATGCTCAGCAGAAGTTTCAGAAGAATTTACTGGACATAGGCAGACTTTTTGGAGCTCAACACGCAAAGGATAGATGGTGAAGGATCGATAATGCAAAATGAAAGGACAAACACACTACCAGATCAAGGATGGTCTAAGCTCAATAACAGACAAACCATGGAACGACAATGACGTACAAGAAATCAGCGATTAGCCAGAGATAAGGAGAATTGTATATATTTGGAATAGCAGAAGAATGATGGCAGATTAGCTAGAAGCAGAACCATGAGCAATACAAGGAGGTATAAAAGAAAACTTATGATAGATAAAGCAGAACCATGATAGACTTAACAGTGTGGACATTGCTTATATGATACACTGCAGAATTAAGGCAACAGATCCTCACTAATTACACACAAGATATTTTGGCTTCTACTGCAATTTGAGGATAGGCTAGTGCAAAATGTACATAGGCAAATAATAAAGTACCTGACTGATTAGCAACATTTTAAGTGTCTTGGCAGGAAATATGTACAAATTTTTTTTGAGCAACTGGTAAATCTAGTTTCCTTTTTTCTAAAGAGAGACGAGAAATCCTAGACAATTTTTTGAAAATAGGATACAGTGTAATAGTTAAATCAGTTAAGGCTAAAGGCTCATTTACAGATAAAAGGTTGTGCCAACTATCAACATTTCAAGAGTTCAAGCTAGTCGAGATACTTCAGTTTTTGGAGTGCGTAAGAGTGGCATGCGATGTTGTGTTGTATCCTCGAGTATAAATTTGATAGATTTTAAAAAAAGGTCCATACAAAAAACACCAATACATGGATATAAACCTACAAGAAGGTGAACATACATAAAAGACATCAATGAGGTGAACAACCTAATGTCAGAACCAGTGATATAAAACAGGTCTCAGATAGACAGACTAAAGCCCTAAGCTTAAGAAACAAATTGAAGCATCACAAATTCAACTCAACAAAACCCAAAATAATACTCCTTAGACCATTAAAATCTTGCCAAAACCTACTTTACATTGCTTTATAATAGCATCAATTATCCACTTACTTTTTTTAATTTAAGAAACAAGAATTTCATCCAAAATTGTTGAACCCTATTTGAATAAACAATGAACTGGATCACATTATGTATCTTATTGAGAATTTTGCAACTCAAAATGACCTTTTTCTGAGATTCTACTCTACAACTATTTTAGGTACTCATTTGAGTTGTAAATTAGAATATTGTTTACATAGTCTTGTATCATACCCAGATACATAATGAGGAAACTGAGTGAAAATATCGTGATTGCAAGAATCATCATGTGAGGATGTCTCTCGTCTGAACTCAATAATTAAGAAAATAAAGATGGCTTACCCTAGCATGCATAAACTGAGAAAAAGTTGAGGGGGTGGAAGGGGAAGAGGGGATATACTTTTAACCTCATTTGTGTTAGCTTTGTTTACCAACTTGATGAAATTTGGGAGGAGATTGAAGTGGAGAATGAGATAAAAAATTAGGGAAGAATGTAAATCTAGGGTTCTTTCTTTTTTTTTCTTAGTACATAAGGCCTCTTATGTGTGAGGCTACCACATCCTACAAAAGTTCACATATCAATACATAAATCACTACGACAATATGAGTCCAACTATATATGAGCCCATATATGAACCCAACATACAATTAAACCAAAAAACTTACATAATTTAGAAATTAAAAAGAACAAACATTACATTTTAACACTCTCCTTTAATAATTGTTTTTGAATGCCTATGAGGTCTCTAAAGTAGATGAATTTCTCTTTAGGTAATGCTTTGGTGAAAATCTCCGCCACTTGATCTTGAGTCCTCACATACTTTACTTCAACTTTTTTTTCTTCTACCGCATCTCTTATGAAATGGTATTTGATTTTGATATGCTTCGTGTAACTATGATAGATAGGATTCTTTGTCATAGAGATGGTAGCTTGTTGTCATAAAGTAGTATAGTGGCTTCTTCTTGCTTCTCACCCACATCTTCTAGTATTTTTCTCAATCAAATTATTTGTTGTGCCGTCAAGATAGTTGAGATATATTCGACTTTCATAGATGACAATGCCACAATGTCTTACTTCTTTGATGCCCAAGATATGACATTGGATCTAAAAGAAAATGCATAGCCCGATGTGCTCTTCATATCATCAATGCTTCCGATCCAATCACTATCACAAAATTCAAATAACTTCACATAATCATTTATGCTCCTTTCATACATGATGCCATAATCTTTGGTACCTTTCATATATCTTAAGACTCTTTTTGTGACCCCAAAGTGGATCTTCTTGGCTTTTGCATGAATCTAAAAAGTAAACTTGATGCAAATATTATGTCTGATCTTATAGTTGTGAGATACAATAAGCTTCCAACAATGCTTCTATATAGTGGTGTATTGGCTTCACCACTTTCATCTTCTTTCATGAACTTCTCATTTACCACTAAAGGTATTGCCACAATATTGCAATTCTTCATTTTGAACTTCTTGAGAATGCTTTCTATATACTTCTTTTGATAAATAAAAATACCATCTTCTCTTGGCTTGATTTCAATTCTCAAAAAGTAATGGAGTAAATTCATATCATTCATTTCATATCTTCTCATCATATCACTTTTGAAAGCTAAAATTATATTCTCATTGTTACCAATAATGATCAAATCATCAACATAAAGAGAGATAATGAGAATGTCATTACCTTGCTTTTTCACATAAAGTGTTGGTTCACTTGAACTTCTTTGGTAACTTTTTCCATTGAAGTAGGTATCAATTTGAGAATACCATGCTCGGGGTGCTTGCTTCAACCCATACAATACTTTCTTCAACTTGTACACTTTGCTTTCTTGACCTTTGATGATGAAATCTTAAGGTTGTTCTACATAAATTTCTTCCTCTAATATCCCATTCAAAAATATCGACTTTACATCAAGTTGGTGTAGTTTCTAATCTTTGTGTGTCACCATAGAAATGAGAGTTCTAATTGTATCATGTCGATCAACCGGTGCAAAAATTTCTTGATAATCAATCTCGGGTAGTTGAGAGTATCCTTTTGCTACCAATCTTTCTTTGTATCTTTGAATGGACCCATCCGGATTGTATTTTGTCTTGTAGATCCACTTTAAGCCAATGACTTTCTTATTATTGGGTTTCTCTACTAGTTTTCAAGTTTTATTTTTCTCAATCACATCAATTTCTTCTTGCATTGCCTTGTTCCACACTTCTTCATGTATAGCTTCTTCATAAGTTTTAGGCTCAATCATGCAAAAGTCACAAGTGGCATAAATATCACTTAGGCTTCTCATTCTTGTGGGAGTAAAATTTGGAGATGAGCTTGAGCTTGAAGTTGGTGATGGACTTATACTTGGAGAAGTTTGTAGTGAACCTTCATCCTCATTTTCTTTATTTTGGTCATAAATTTTTTTATCAAGAATAACAATATTTTCTTCAACTTTCTTATCCTTTCAATCTCAAGTAGTCTTCTCATTGAAAAGAATATTTCTTTTTATGATCACTTTGTTGTGCTTCAAGCTAAAAAGTCTATAGCCTTTTGATTTAAAATAATAGCCAACAAAAATATATTTTTTACTTACTTTATCAAGTTTGTACCTCTTCTCTTTTGGAACATGTGCATAGCATACACATCCAAAGACTTTGAAATACTTCACCAAAGGTTTTCTACTGGACCAAGCTTCAGATAGTGTTTTATTTTGGAGAGCTTTTGTTGGACATCTATTCATCAAGTATACCATTGTGTACACCGCTTTTGTCCAAAAAAATTTGGAAAGCCTTTATTTTTTAGCATAGATCTAGCCATCTAAAAAATAGTACGGTTCTTTCTTTCGATAACTCCATTTTATTTCGATGTGTAGCCAACAGTCAATTATCTTTGCAAACCAATATCTTCACAAAACTTCTCAAATTCATTTGAGTTATATGCACCACCTCTATCACTTCTTAGCACCTTGATATAGCGCTCACTTTGTCTTTCCACAAGATTTTTGAACTTCTTGAAGACAGTGAATGCCTCGGACTTATGCCACATAAAGTACACCCATATCATTCTTGAGTAGTCATCAATGAAGATAATGAAATAGATGTTACCGATATGAGAAAGAGTTTTCATAGGTCCACATATGTCGATAAGAATAAGCTCCAACGATACTTTAGCTCTCCATGCATGCTCTTTTGGAAATACCTCTCGGTGTTGCTTTCCAAGTGCACATCCTTCACAATTTTTTTCTTATCTTGTATTGCCGGTAGACCATACACCATATTCTTTTGATATAGACTTCTCAAACTTTGCAAGTTCAAGTGCTTATACCTTTGGTGCCATAGCCATAACTCATCATTTATCTCCATCTTCCATGTAACATTCTTTGCATAGTGCAAAATAAAAGGAAAGCTTCTATTTTTCTCCATCTTGATATTTGTCATAAGTTATTTTTTTCCTTTTTTGTCATATATCTTGCATCCATTATTTTCAAAGTGCACCATATGCCCATGCTCAATCAATTGTTCAATACTTAGAAGATTTTATATCAAGTCCGGAATAAGTAGAACATTATGGATAAACTTCCTCCCTTTCTTTGTATCAATTGCAATCGTCTCTTCATCTCTTGCTTGGACCAGTGTACTATTTTTCATCTTGACTTGTGAGATTGAAGAACTATCAATGTCAACAAAGATGGACTTATTACCGATCATATGGTTGCTACATCCACTATCAAGGTACCATACATTATTTCTTTACTCCTCCATGGTTTGACATGCATAGAATGTGCTTTGGCCGTCTTCATTTTTTTTGGAGAAGTATGCTTGTTCACTTGTTCGGTACCTACAATCTTTTTGAACATAGCCAAACTTTTTGCAATTATAACATTGGGGTTTTTCATTAAATCAATAATTTTTTTCAACATTAGAAGACCTTTTACATATGTTGCACCTAGGTTGAGTGCTCTCATCATTTTGACTTCTTGAAAAGTTTTTTTTCTCCTTCATCTTCCTCTCATATTTCTCTCTCTTCCTCTATTTTGGTTTTCATCTCTAGATGACTCCCCTTTAACTTGTCCATGACTAAACGGTTCTCTTTGAGGACTTTTGTCAAACACCTTGAGGTTAGATTGAAAGGCACTTTCTAATGATGATTCTTTGTGTCTAAACAATCTTTGCTCATGAGCTTCAAGAGATCCCATCAACTCATGAATACTTAAAGTAGAAAGATCTTTAAATTCTTCAACAATAGTAACTATGGTATCAAATTTTGGAGGCAAACTAGCCAAAATTTTCTCACATATTCTTTGCTCGGTGATGGTTTCACCATAGCTCTTCATTTGATTAACAATTTTCATGATTGTGGAGAAGTAATCCTTCAACTTCTCATTTTCTTGCATTCTCAAATTATCTAACTCTTTTCTTAGAGTTTGAAGTTTGATAGTTCTCACCTTGGTATTCTCTTGAAATTCCTCTTGTAAGAAGTTTCATGTCTCCTTTGATTTGGTGGCTCTAATGATTCTTGAAAAAATCTTGTCGGACATCGCTTGTTGGATGAAGAAGAGGGCTTTAGCATCCTTCTTTTTGTAGTTCTTCATTTGCTCTCTTTGTTGGTTAGTTAGAGTGGATGGCTCTTTATACCCACTCTCCACCAAATCTCAAGTCTCTTATGAAATGAAGAGGGTCTTTATCTTGATGCTCCAATAATCATAGTTTTTTCCATCAAAAATAGGAATAGAAGGTTGATTGATGCTCATATCCATGTTACATGAACTTGCCATGAAAATCTTCTTGAATGGTGCTCTCTTTCTCATTTGTTGTTTTCAAACTCAAATCTTGTTGATCTTTCTTGCTCTGATACCACTTTTGTTGGCTTTGTTTACCAACTTGATGAAATTTGGGAAGAGATTGAAGTGGAGAATGAGATGGAAAATTGGGAGAGAATGTAGATCTAGGGTTCTTTCTTTTTTTTTCTTAGTACATAAGGTCTCTTATGTATGAGGTTACCACATCTTACAAAAATTCGGACATCAATACATAAACCACTATGACAATATGAGCCCAATTATATATGAGCCTATACATAAATCCAACATACAACTAAACCAAAAAACTTACATAACTTAGAAATTAAAAAGAACAAACATTACATTTTAACAATTTGGGGCAAGTGGGGTGAAAAGCCGGTCTTGTTCGAGGGTTTATGCCCTTGAAGACTTTCATGTTCATTTTTTTATCAAGAAAAAATAGATATAATGATTCCAGCTATTCCTCCGGCACCTATACCAGAACTTTTACCATCGCCACCAGATGGACTGTTGCTTCCACCAGATTGATGACCAGGGTTGCTTCATCGGCTTGAAGGAGGTGTATATGGTGGGGGTGAAGGTGCAGGTCCCGAGCTCCATGAGTTACCACCGGTCCTCTGAAAGAAGATAAGCAAGTGCATTCCAAGAGGATCATCCTTATCAGGTTATATGATGCTATCAGGATCCATTAAGTACTCACTGAAGATTGTTTATCCCCTTCAACTTGTCAGGATCCCATCCAGTGAAATGGTTATTTGCAACATTCCTGAAAGCAAGGGCACACCTCTTCTTTATTATGCACAAAATATTTCTTCCCTGCATAATATTATTTACTTACAGATCATCAAGAGGGAGACTGGCAAGAACATTTATGGAACCTGTAAACTGGTTGTTTTGCAAGTATCTGCAGGATCACAAATAAACGGTAGAAGTAAGATTTGTGAAGCGGTGTTAAATTTCAAATTTAATGCGTGGGCTTTGTGCTATTCAACTACCCAAAGCCGTCTGGCCACTCTTCTCTTGCATACATTACCATTCTCTTCCAAAGTTCTTTTCCCAAGTAAATTCATTATTGGAAAACATTTTTTCCATGACTATATCCAGTAAAAGGTGGAAAAAATAATAGGTGAAATGTAGCAAGCATATTAAAATGGAATTACTTACCCAAAAGGTCTATAGCTATTTTCAAACCAGCATTTGAACCATGGCTATACTCTTCCTCCATCCTAATTGAACCATTTGGACCACCTGTTTTTGTCTTTTTATCATGAGTGCCAGCATCATGCCATCTATTAAAGGAAAGGAAAAAGAAGAAGAAACTCATGTTAGATATTAGATTATCAAAAGAGTATAGGTGCCCTTACAAATCTTAGGGCCTTCATCTGGAGAACAAAGAAAACAGGATTAGAGCATGTCGATTTAGGAGAAATAAAATAGGAAAAAAGAAAGTATACATAACACAAAATCCTAAACCTCATCCTCACCAAATTGACCTAAAATAAGCAAATTCCATCGTAAAACCAAATCAACCATAGATCAGACATAATACAAACAAAAAAAAAAGGAAAAACACATGAAGGTCTAAAATGATGCAAGCATTCTCCATTTTAAGCCACAAACCTTGCAAGGAGTTGCAGTTCTCGGCCTCCTTCCTGACGACATCAAGAATAGCATCAATTAGCTCAGCACCCTCGATGTAATGCCCCTTGGCCCAATTGTTCCCGACCCCAGACTGGCCGAACACAAAGTTGTCCGGGCAGAAGACCTGGCCAAAGGGTCCGGATCTCAGTGAATCCATGGTCTCCGGCTCCAGATCCATAAGCACAACCCTCGGGATGTACTGTCCCCCACTCGTCTCATTGTAGTAGGCATTGATCCGCTCGAGCTGGAGATCGAAATCGTCGGAGTACTTCCTGATCTAGTCGATCTCGTGCTCATCGCAGATCATCTCCTAGAACTTGGCTTCGATCTGGTCCCACACTGCCCACCCTAGATGTGGAGGATCTCCATCATATTCTTCACTGAGCTCCGCCCTCATGTGGTGGGTCACTGGCAATCGAGCTTCGGTTCGAGCGAGGAGGCGGTAGCGATGGAGGATGGGTATGGGTGGATGGAAGCGAAGAGCGGAGACAAGTGAGAGCTTGCAGAGAGATTTTATTTAGGGGTCGGGGTTCCTATTGGTGGGGCTAATCAAGGGAGATGGGGTGGCGCTTTTTTTTTTTTAAAAAAAATTTGGCTCTCCTCTCTTAATGCTAATCACTTTCCGTCAATATTTAATATATTTTTTAGGAGATTTAAGTTGTCCATATTTACCCACTAGCAGATTTGATTTACTCATATTAAATCATTGAAACATAAGTTAAAAATTAATTGTAGCATTTTCACGTTTGACAAACGTGGGTATATACAACCTTTTTTTCAGAATTTGATCTTTTACCCTTGTATGTACTTTACATGACTAAAAAGTGTGGGTGTATGTGACTTTTTTTGCAATGTGATTGCTCAGAGAGTTTTTTGATTTAAGGTCATGTTTTCAGTTGTTAATCTACTCATGTATCAACTAGAATAATTATTAATCTTAATGACGCTCAGGTCGTTGCAGTTCAAACAGGAGATAGCTGACTGCTCTAGGAGGGAAGATATGAAATTAATTTTGAGTTTGTATTGTCGTGACTTTGAGTTCTGACAAGGGAAAATGCTTATCATGCTTGACACGGAGCACCTGCTGTCAACTAGAAAATGATAAATATCATGTCAATTTATGTCCTACGTGCTTTCATGATCTATCTGATTGACATCTACTAAAGATAAGGCAAGCCAAAAATCAAAAAGATTTAATATAAATATCTCAAGTTTGTATATACAAAACCTTTCTTTTCATGCAAGACATGAGTATTTAAAATTGAAGAGGAGCTTTTTCTTCTATACTATTTTGGCCAAAAACTAAAACTTTGGGTATGAATCATCTCTTCTGTTCGGACACCATTAATAATTCTTTTCGAGCCGAAGACAATCTGATAATGACAAAGAGCATCTAGTCCAGCTTGATTTATGGAGCTAGCGTAGACTAATTACTCAATCTAGAGGTTGTTGGAGCATTTTTAACCTTGTCGATTTGTGTCTAATTTGATCTCTTGCATGAAACGGTTTCTGATGCGCTATTTTTTTTAGTGCTCAACTTTCCATGTAATTGTTCTGATCAATAAAGAACAAAAATCCAACCATTTTGTTGCAACAGTGCAGGTTTTCTTTGGTCATTGATGCCCGCATAATTACAGGCTTAACATCCTTTTACCAATCCTGTTTGCACTATTTTTACAGGAACGTATCCCAAAATGTCAGGATTTGCAGTTAGTCTTTCTTAACCCAGCTGGGAACTAGAAACAGATATACCAGACGTGCAAAGTTGGCATGTCGGTGCATGGGGTGAATGTTGGACTAGATGCAAGGTTGTGTAGTTTGGAAGCGTTACGAGAGGACGTAAAATATACTTGGTAAGTGGCAACGTGGTATAATTGTATTCGTGGAATTGCCAATTCCTCAATAAAAACAAGAGAAATATCAACTACGCTTGCTAAACGTTAAATTTTAGAAAGTCATAAAAAATACTATTTAATTCCTGATTTATGGTATTTAATTAGCTGCATCTGATATATGCATGGTTTGATTAAAATTACACTCTCACCCATTATGCTCTTCTGGGCCATTCAAACTCTGTTTACGTCTTCAAAAAGAAGAACCGCAAAACATGAACACCATTGGTCTGAATGCCTGTAAATGTTGAATACCGGAAACTCATAGTCTGAAAGCTAGTCTGAAAACCAGTATCAGCAAAACCATAAACTCATTGTTTGAAAACCCGTTAACTTCAAAGTCGGGCATGGGATCAAGCTTTCTCAGCTTGATCCATCACACCCCCCACTCTGTACATATTCTACAGCAATCAATATAAGGGTGGTATGACCTCCCACTTCATCAAAAAAAAAACTCACCCACCAAATTATGAAGAAAAAAACTCAGAACCATTTATCTCATTAATTTGCCCAAAAATTTTAAATACATTTGTCATCAACATCAACACAATGCAACATCTTCAAAAGTACATGGGTGGTACAAAAATAAGCCTTAAAAATGTTTAAATACACTTTTCAAGTCGATACAATGCCTACCTAAGCACCAGAGAGGTAAAATAGAACAACTATATAAGTCCAAGTGCAAAGGCATTCTCTCCAGCTTCCAAGATGGCTGCCCACTCTGAGACGTCGGCACTGGTGGGGTGGCCGATTGAAGATCCAGTTGCAAAAGAAGGTGGCTGCACCTCCATGCCATCGTCAGCAGCTAACGAGCTCTCAATCCACACCAAGACATCAGTCACACTAGGGGTTCCACTATCTGATGTTATGAGCTCCTCGATAGGTTGGCTGCTAGAAGGAAGTGATATTGGAGAAGATGGTGGTGTTGAGATCAAGCTGTCAGCCCACTTCAAGGTGTCAGAATCGATGAACCAACCATCACCAGAAGTAAAAGAGATGGTGTTGTTGGTGGAGCGGTCATCTATAGGTCCTGGCGGCGGCACCAACTGAGCTGCAATCTCTTGCCCAATGCAGGTAGCGGTCACCGTCGCAACATCTTCACCACTGCTACCATCTTCGGTTGCAAAAGAAGTTGGGTGTGCCACCATGCCATCATCAGCTGCTAACAAGCTTTCAGTCCACTCCAAGATCTCGGCCTCACTAAGGTTTCCACTTTCTGCTGACATAAGCACGTCGATAGGTTGGTTGCTTGAAGGAACTGATGCTTGAGAAGATGGTGGTGTTGAGATCATGCGGTCAGCCCACTTCAGGGGTTCAGAATCGATGAAGCAACCATCGCCAGAAGTGGAAGAGATGGTGGTGCCAGTGGAGCGGTCATCTACACGTCCTAGCAGTGGAACCAACTGAGATGCAATCTCCTGCTCAGTCCCGGTGACAGTCACCATCGCAACATCTTCACCACTGTTACCATCTCTGACCTCATAAGCCTGATTGAAGAGCGTCGACCTTGCAGCATGTATCCATCTTCTTTTGCAGTCATGTGTCGCTGGATAATCATTCTTAACTTCTTTGTTCTCCTCCTTCGGATGAATTCTGCATAGAGCCATCTCTTGAAACTGCAAAATGGAGAGCGATGGTCACGTCAATTAGCGGTCGAAGATTCTACGTACCAAGGTTTGAAAGGAAAAAGATAATCAACTTTAAATCTGTTGGAGTAACAGATCATAATTAATCAGATGTATTAAACAATCTAGTTAGCTAGAAGCCATGACGTAAGACTATAATCATATTAGATTCGGAAAAAGAAAATGAAAGAAAGGGAAACAAAAAAAAATAGAAAAATTGCATACCTTGCCATCAGGTGAGTGGAGGAGGTACTCGTGCATGATCCAGTTGGGGTGCAGTCTCTTCCTCTCGCTGTCTCTGAACTTGAAGACAAGGGAAGTCTTGTGCCCGATCAGCTCCAAGGATTCATCAAAGATGAGCTGGTCCCGACCATTGCCATGCCAGAAGCCCTGCCCTGCGTTGCGGTTGGCCCTGCACCCACTGCCATTTGCACTTGCTTTGTGCCTGGGGGTGAAGTAGTACACCTCCTCCCCTATTCCGTGCATGAAATCCCCTGCAGATGGAGGGAGAAAATAATTAGAAACAGGGAGACAAGATTTACGACACTAGATTTGTTACGCCCCAAATCCAACATCCGAATCGGATACGTGATGGCCGCATACTCCTTAGAGCAAGCCCTAAAGAATATGCAAAGCCAAATTAAATCATTACAACCTTAACATCCATAACAATTTATTTCAACAATAATTTGTAAAATCTTGCATAATTACAAATTAAATTTCTTCAATCCTCTGATTAGGTACTATGATACTCTATCTATACATCTGCTCACCCACAATCCAATACCATAGCCAATCATGAGCATTCTGTATCTCTATGAAGAAAAAGAAAGATGAAGAGGTGTGAGCTTTACAGCCCAGTAAGAATTTTCATATCACACTGATATAGTAATATAATCTGAAAATAAGAATAAGCAATAAAACACAAAATCTCATATTCAATATTCAGAATACTGCAAACATCCATAAATTTACTGTCTTGTTAAAATAGATGCATCATTATATATTAACAGGTGAAACACTTTTATTCAATAATTATTTTATGTCTTATCTTTCATTTCTCTTTTCATAATCACATGATTTTTAACCTTTTCTTTCTGGCTCTGGACTATCCAAGTCTATACCTCAGTTATCATCCGAATCAATTTCCACATAAAAGCCTTTCAAGGCTGTCCCAGGATGAGCTCTTGGCCGGCTGTCCCACGTACGAAAGCCCGTGAGAGGCTGTCCCAAATATAAGCTCCTGGCGGGCTGTCCCAGGCATGAGCTCCTGACCAGCTGATCCACCTATAAGCCAGTGGGGGCTGTCCCAGGCATAAGCTCCTGACGGGCTGTCCCAGGCATAAGCTCCTGGCCGACTGTTCCACATGACAAGGCTAGTCCATACCATATATCTCTTTCTTTTCATTTAATCATTATATGTTGATTTCATCAAATCAATTCTGTCTTGCATTATGATCAATTCAGATATGTCATATTCATATAATCATGCCATCAATCTTTGATACATATATATTGACATAACATACTCATGTTCAAAATCAAATAACAGTATCTTAGATATAATAAACTCATCGATCTCAAATCCAACGATGCAAAACCAATGATACAAGACCAACAGTAAAATAGCATATATATACTAGATCATGTACAGAGATTCTTACCTTTACCGATGACTGATCCAAGCACAGAAATCAATATTCTTCTTTAATTTATGAATTTCTTTAACAAAATATTTCACTTGACATCATATGCAGACAATCATCTCTTCATAACTCTAATCAAATATAAAAATCATATATGAAGAAAATTATCTGATAATCAATCCTAATAAC
Source organism: Elaeis guineensis (assembly GCF_000442705.2). NCBI lineage: Eukaryota > Viridiplantae > Streptophyta > Magnoliopsida > Arecales > Arecaceae > Elaeis > Elaeis guineensis. Next base: position 26,080,307 of record NC_025997.2, on the reverse strand, counting down.
ATAAATCTAGGATCTCTCTCAGAATTAACCAAAATTAGGATTTGTCTAAGTATCTGGATCCTCCACTGATCCATAAGACTTTTAGAGAGAGAAAATCCATGAAAAGAGAGAAAATTCTAGAGAGAGAAAGTAGAGAGAGAAAGTGGGAGAGAATCTTCGTATCCTTCTGATGAGGCAATCATGGTCGAGATCATCAGAGATCATATCAGGGTGACTCAATATGGATTAACCATGATTGATGTTATCAATTTCGAATAAAGATCGGATCGAAATCTAATCTACTGCACAAATTTCGGAGCAATCTCAGGTCATCATATTTTTATATCAATTTTATCCTAGGATTCGTGATGAAATCAGAGAGAGAAACACACTAGAGAGATAAAATCCATAAAGAGAGAGAAGGTCTAGAGAGAGAATCTAGAGAGAGAAAATATTGAGAGAATGTAGAGAGAGGAGAGAGAAAAGAGAGAGAAAGGAGGGAGAGGAGAGAGAGAAAATTTCTCTCTCTTTTTTTTTTTATTTTTATTTTTTTCTTTCTCTTTTTATTTTTCTTTTTTTCTTTTTCTCTTTTTTCTTTTCTTTTTCTTCTTTCTTCTTCTTTCCTTTTTTTTTTCTTTTCTTCCCACAGCCTCCTTGGGCCGAAACAGGGGACGAACGAGGGGGCACCAGCTTGGCTTTGGCGAGGGTGACGGCTTCATCGGAGGTCCGGCAGCAGGTGGAGGCGGCGGTGGAGCAAGAAATGGTTGGCAGCAAAGTTCGACCGGCGAGAAATCAAGAAGAGATCGAAAAAACAGAGGACTGCCACTTTTTCTTTTGTTTTTGGTCATTAGCCGGTCACCGACGGCCAATACCTTCAGGAAAGAGAGATAAAGGGATGAGGATCCTATCCTAGAGATGAGACGTCGCAACCGACGGCGCCGGTGGCCGAAAAAGAGAGGAAAGGGTCCGGCCGAAACAGAGCAAAACAGGGGTTCACCTTGTTCATGATTTTCCGACGATCCCGACGGCCGGTGAGGGTCTAAAGTCATGGAGAGAAAGGAAAGAGGGAGAGGAAGAAAATTTGGAGCCTTACCTGAGCTCCGGTGGCCTCTTCGACCTTCGATTTTCGATGAACATGAAAAGAGGCTGCCACGGCTTCCACGGAGAAAAGGGGAGGAATCGGGCTCAACAGTCGCCGGTGGAGGCTCGTGAGGGAGAGGGGAGTCTTATCTATAGAGGGCCCTGGAGTTTTAAGGATCCCAGAACTCTTCTCCGTCCGGGATTCATCGGAGAAGAAGACTCCCATCGGGAGACTTCTTCCCGTTCTGTTTGTTTTTTTTTTTGTATGGGCTTTGGGTTTTTGGGCTTGATCCAGGGTCCAAATGGGCCGGATTGTTACATTCTCCCTCCCTTCAAATAATTTCGTTATCGAAATTAAGTTATGTTGTTTGAGATATATTCGAAAAATATATGTATACATGCATCATGTCTTTTATTTCTCATGATCTTGTTATAATAAAAATTATTTGAAATCTCAAACTCATTCTTTCTTATTGATTTCTCAACTTTTTGAAGAATTGTAACATTTTGGACTTGTATTAATATATCACCGTTATTTGTCTCATACATTCCACTCGAAATTCATAATTATCTCAGACTGCCTATGATAGAAAAATAAATAAAGGCCAAACATCGGACACTCTTCACAATCATCAATTTTTTTTTTTCTCTCGACCTTCCAACAAATTTTATATGTAGACTCTCATCTTAAGAAAACCTCATTCTTCTATATCAGTCCAAGTAACAATATTAAATTTTAAAAAAAATATGAGATCTATGTCAGGACATTCTAAGTTTGAACTAATATCAGAACTATCAAGCTGTTAATAAACTTGAGATATCTAAAATTTCTTGGTATTATCTACAATGAAGTAACCTACTGACAAAAATTATCCAGCTATGATCAGATTAGATCAAAATTTATAGCATCCTTTCATTATCAATAAAATCCTTCCTTATTTGCAACTATTGTATTCCATCATAATATCTTTTGAATCAGAAAATTAATATTTTTTAATCAATTTAATCCACCACATTTTTGCTCCACACTCTGATTTTAATTTATCAAATTATATAGGTCTATCAAAGATAAAATATTCTTGTATGTTAGATCAATCAAAGATAGATCCAACTTTCAAATTTCATATAAAATTTAGAGCAAAACTTTAAGTTTCTTTACCTTTACTATCTATTGGGCATAGCACATTAAAATTAAATCTTGATCCACTTTCTATGTTTGAAATCATTGTATAAGCTTCATCACTCTTCAAAAATCCAACATATTTGAAATTAATTAGAGTTAATCTTAGATTTACCTTACAATCATTTAGATAATTTTTAAATCAATCTTCCTTTTTAAAAGAATTAATTCCAACTTGTCAAACTAGAAGAACTCAAGCCAACATCCTTGTAAGTAGAATCAACTTAATAATTTCTTGTAGAGCTCTCTTCATCACAACCCTTAATATTAATCGATAAATCCATACAAAATCTTATCCCTTATATAAGTCATTCAAAATTTAACACTAGCAAGATATCTTAGTTCAATTCAGAAATCCAAACTTTGACTTGAATAATTAATACACTTCACCATCTTCAACAATCACAAGAAAAATTTTAAAAATCTAATCCAAAGATGGTAATATGAATTATTAAAAATTTCATCATAACCTGTATATCATACTCTGACAAAATAATTTTTTTTTTAATTTAATAACAATATCAAAATACTTTTGATCCACTTAGAAAAGTAAGCTTTTGATTTGAAATTCAATGCAACTTGAAAGATCAAGAAATCATATTCAGAATATGATATTTTAAGTAACCAAAAATTTTATCAAGATGTGTATCTCATATTCTCATAATAAAATTCAAGTATATTTTTTCATCTAAATTGAGTTTCATATATGATCCTCTTAAAGGTTCAATGCTCAAAAATATTTCTCTCTCATATGATGAAATTTCTTTTTAGACCATATCCTAACTTTTTTCTGATAAATTTAAAATTTATAATGCTCAGATAATTAACATCAAAATCAGAAAAGTTATCATGATTTTCTTCCATATAAGTTTAGCATTCCAAAATCATCGAGTATACTCAACATAACATATCAATACCTCCCACTTCCTTCCAGGGTCAACTCTTCTTATATTCAGGCCACCCTACTAATTGAAATCCAAGATATAACTCGTCAATTCTATTATAGATATCATATGCCACTTATGCATAAATTTTATCTTAATATCTATTGATTCAAAATCTAAATATTGAATCTTCTCTTTTATATCTATCATGTTCCTCATGATCATAACCTAAGTTCAGATATCACTAAAATTATAATTCTGAATAATTATAACCTTAAACTCAAATACCACTTAAATCATATTTTCTAGTGATCATAACTTAAACTCTAATATCATTCTATTATATCCTTAATGATTATAACCTTAAACTCTGATATTATCTATCATACTCTATTGATTATAATCTCAAATTTTGAAATCACTTATATGACAATCCTTAGTGACTTTAAACTTGAGCTCTAGTACTGTTCTATTATATCCTAATCACTTGTATCATTGTCTCCAAATGAACGTAACCTAAGCTTTAAGCTCAGATGCCACTCTGTCACATCCTACTGATCTTACATAAAATTTTAATATCTCTTCATAATCTCTAGTGATCTTAAACCTAAGCTTTGATATTATTCTATCACATCCTAATCATTTATATCGTAATCTCCAATGATCATAACCTAAGCTCTGTTATTACTCTGTAATATTTAAATCACTTACATTATAATCCTTAGTGATCATAACCTATGCTCTGTTATTACTCTGTAATATTTAAATCACTTATATTATAATTCTTAATGATCATAACCTGAGCTCTGATACCATTCTGTCACGCCCGAGCCCAACACCAGATCGGATACGTGTTGGCCGCACACTCCTTAGAGCAAGCCCTAAAGAATATGCAAGGCCAAATTAAATCATTACAACCTTAACATCCATAACAATTTATTTCAATAATAATTCATAAAATCTTGCATAATTATAAATTAAATTTTTTCAATCCTCTGATTAGGTACTATGATACTCTATCTACACATCTGCTCACCCACAATCCAATACCATAGCCAATCATGAGCATCCTGTATCTCTGAGAAAAAAAAGAAAGATGATAAGGTGTGAGCTTTACTGCCCAGTAAGAATTCTCATATCACACTGATATAGTAATATAATCTGAAAATAAGAATAAGCAATAAAACATAAAATCTCATATTCAATATTCAGAATACTGCAAACATCCATAATTTACTGTCTTGTTAAAATAGATGCATCATCATATGTTAACAGGTGAAACACTTTTATTCAACAATTATTTCATGTCTTATCTTTCATTTCTCTTTTCATAATCACATGATTTTTAACCTTTTCTTTCTGGCTCTGGACTATCCAAGTCTATACCTCAGTCATCATCCGAATCAATTTTACATAAAAGTCTTTCAAGGCTGTCCCAGGATGAGCTCCTAGCCGGCTATCCCACGTGCAAAAGCCCGTGAGAGACTGTCTCAGGCATAAGCTCTTGGTGGGCTGTCCCAGGCATGAGCTCCTGACCGGCTGATCCACCTGTAAGCCAGTGGGGTTGTCCCAGGCATAAGCTCCTGACGGGCTGTCCCAGGCATAAGCTCCTGGCCGGCTGTTCCACATGACAAGGCTAGTCCATACCATATATCTCTTTCTTTTCATTTAATCATTATGTGTTGATTTCATCAAATCAATTCTGTCTTGCATTATGATCAATTCAGATATGTCATATTCATATAATCATGCCATCAATCTCTGATACATATATATTGACATAACATACTCATGCTCAAAATCAAATAACAGTATCTCAGATATAATAAATTCATCGATCTCAAATCTGATAATGCAAAACCAATGATGTAAGACCAACAGTAAAATAGCATATATATAATAGTGATCATGTACAGAAATTCTTACCTTTATCGATGACTGATCCAAGCACAGAAATCAATGTTCTTCTTTAATTTATAATTTTTTTAACAAAATATTTTACTTGACATCATATGCAGACAATCATCTCTTCATAACCCTAATCAAATATAAAAATCATATATGGAGAAAATTATCCGATAATCAATCCTAATAACATAAATCTAGGACCTCTCTCAGAATTAACCAAAATTAGGATTTGTCTAAGTATCTGGATCCTTCACTGATCCATAAGACTTTTAGAGAGAGAAAATCCATGAAGAGAGAGAAAATTCTAGAGAGAGAAAGTAGAGAGAGAAAGTGGGAAGAAATCTTCGTATCCTTTCGATGAGGCAATCATGGTCGAGATCATCAGAGGTCATATCAGGGTGACTCAATATGGATTAACCATGATTGATGTTATCAATTTCGAATAAAGATCGGATCGAAATCTAATCTACTACACAAATTTCGGAGCAATCTCAGGTCATCATATTTTCATATCAATTTTATCCTAAGATTCGTGATGAAATCAGAGAGAGAAAGATACTAGAGAGATAAAATCCATAAAGAGAGAAGGTCTAGAGAGAGAATCTAGAGAGAGAAAATGTAGAGAGAATGTAGAGAGAGGAGAGAGAAAAGAGAGAAAAAGGAGGGAGAGGAGAGAGAGAAAATTTCTCTCTCTTCTTCTTTATTTTTATTTTTCTCTTTCTCTTTTTATTTTTATTTTTCTCTTTTTTCTTTTCTTTTTCTTCTTTCTTCTTCTTTCCTTTTTTTTTTCCTTTTCTTCCCACGGCCTCCCTTGGGCCGAAACAGGGGACGGACGAGGGGGCTCCAGCTTGGCTCCGGCGAGGGCGACGGCTTCGTCGGAGGTCCGACAGCAGGTGGAGGCGGCGGTGGAGCAAGGGATGGCCGGCGGCAAGGTTCGGCCGGCGAGAAATCAAGAAGAGATCGAAAAAACAGAGGACTGCCACTTTTTCTTTTGTTTTTCGGTCATTGGCCGGTCACCGACGGCCAATACCTTCAGAGAAGAGAGATAAAGGGATGAAGATCCTATCCTAGGGATGAGACGCCGCAACCGACGGTGCCGGTGGCCGGAAAAGAGAGGAAAGGGTCCGGTCGAAATAGAGCAAAACAGGGGTTCACCTTGTTTATGGATTTTCTGGCGATCCCGACAGCTGGTAAGGGTCTAAAGCCATGGGGAGAAAGGAAAGAGGGAGAGGAAGAAAATTTGGAGCCTTACCTGAGCTCCGGTGGCCTCTTCGACCTTTGATTTTCGATGAACACGAGAAGAGGCTGTCGCGGCTTCCACGGAGAAAAGGGGAGGAATCGGGCTCAACGGTCGCCGGTGGAGGCTCGTGAGGGAGAGGGGAGTCTTATTTATAGAGGGCCCTAGAGTTTTAAGGATCCCAGAACTCTTCTCCATCTGGGATTCATCGGAGAAGAAGACTCCCATCGGAAGTCTTCTTCCCGTTCTGTTTTTTTTTTTTTTTGTATGGGCTTTGGGTTTTTGAGCTTGATCCAGGTCCAATTGGGCCGGGGTGTTACAAGATTGTAACGGAAAGACAAAAGAACTGACGGAAAAAACAGGAACGGAAGACATGCTATAATTAAGAAAGTAACTCCAGGATGCATGGTTGGAAGCAAGAGACAATGAGACAAAGGGAACCATCGGTTCACTTGTAATTCGGACAAGAGGACAGAGAAGAATGCGGAATAAATTAGAAGGATGCATGATCTAGAGTTTTAGTTAGGGTTCAAGAACTCGTTCTTGCTAGTGATGATACTAAGAAAGGAAAATAAAACAAGAACATGAGGAGGAAACCTGAAGATAAGAAAAAGAAGGGAGGAAGAGGAGGATCTTGCATGTAATTTGGACAAAAGAAGGAGACGGGTGGGGGGGAAAGAAGAAGGATCCAGGGTTTTAATTAGGGTTTTATGCATATGATCAAGAACTCGTTTCTGCTGGTGATACTAGCTAAAAAAAGGAAAACAGGAACAGGAACAAACCAGATGAAAAAGAAAGAAGGATGCAATGGACCAAAAGAAGGAGAAGGACGTGTAGAAATTAAGAAGAAGGATCTAGGGTTTTAGGCAAAGCAATGTATCGATCAAGAACTCGATCGTTCTTGCTGGTGATACGTACTAGAGGAAACCGGAAGAAGGAAAAGAAGAGAGAAAGAGGTGGGATCACGTACT
>NC_025997.2:26054675-26072968 GCF_000442705.2 Elaeis guineensis | reverse complement strand
CTTGATGAAAAAATTTATGATATCCAAAATAAAGAAAATGAGGATGAAGGTTCACTACAAACTTCTCCAAGTATAAGTCCATCACCAACTTCAAGCTCAAGCTCATCTCCAAATTTTACTCCCACAAGAATGAGAAGCCTAAGTGATATTTATGCCACTTGTGACTTTTGCATGATTGAGTCTAAAACTTATGAAGAAGCTATACATGAAGAAGTGTGGAACAAGGCAATGCAAGAAGAAATTGATGTATTGAGAAAAATAAAACTTGAAACTAGTAGAGAAACCCAATAATAAGAAAGTCATTGGCTTGAAGTGGATTTACAAGATAAAATACAATCCGGATGGGTTCATTCAAAGATACAAAGCAAGATTGATAGCAAAATGATACTCTCAACTACCCGAGATTGATTATCAAGAAATTTTTGCACCGGTTGATCGACATGATACAATTAGAACTCTCATTTCTATGGTGACACACAAAGATTAGAAACTACACCAACTTGATGTAAAGTCGACATTTTTGAATGGGATATTGAGGAAGAAATTTATGTAGAACAACCTCAAGATTTCATCATCAAAGGTCAAGAAAGCAAAGTGTACAAGTTGAAGAAAGTATTGTATGGGTTGAAGCAAGCACCCGAGCATGGTATTCTCAAATTGATACCTACTTCAATGGGAAAGGTTACCAAAGAAGTCCAAGTGAACCAACACTTTATGTGAAGAAGCAAGGTAATGACATTCTCATTATCTCTCTTTATGTTGATGATTTGATCATTATTGGTAACAATGAGAATATAATTTTAGCTTTCAAAGTGATATGATGAGAAGATATGAAATGAATGATATGGATTTACTCCATTACTTTTTGAGAATTGAAATCAAGCCAAGAGAAGATGATATTTTTATTTGTCAAAAGAAGTATATAGAAAGCATTCTCAAGAAGTTCAAAATGAAGAATTGCAATTTGTGGCAATACCTTTAGTGATAAATGAGAAGTTCATGAAAGAAGATGAAAGTGGTGAAGCCAATACACCACCATATAGAAGCATTGTTGGAAGCTTATTGTACTCACAACTATAAGATCGACATAATATTTGCATCAAGTTTACTTTCTAGATTCATGCAAAAGCCAAGAAGGTCCACTTTAGGGTCGCAAAAAGAGTCTTAAGATACATGAAAGTACCAAAGATTATGGCATCATGTATGAAAGGAGCATAAATGATATGTGAAGTTATTTGAATTTTGTGATAGTGATTGGACTGGAAGCATTGATGATATGAAGAGCACATCGGGCTATGTATTTTCTTTTAGATCCGATGTCATATCTTGGGCATCAAAGAAGTAAGACATTGTGGCATTGTCATCTACGAAAGTCGAATATATCTAACTATCTTGACGGTACAATAAATAATTTGATTGAGAAAATACTAGAAGATGTGGGTGAGAAGCAAGAAGAAGCCACTACACTACTTTGTGACAAAAGTCTACCATCTCTATGACAAAGAATCCTATCTATCATAGTTACACGAAGCATATCAAAATTAAATACCATTTCATAAGAGATGCGGTAGAAGAAAAAAAGTTGAAGTAAAGTATGTGAGGGCTCAAGATCAAGTGGCGGAATTTTCACCAAAGCATTATCTAAAGAGAAATTCATCTACTTTAGAGACCTCATAGGCATTCAAAACAATCATTAAAGGAGAGCGTTAAAATGTAATGTTTGTTCTTTTTAATTTCTAAATTATGTAAGTTTTTTGGTTTAGTTATATGTTGGGTTCATATATGGGCTCATATATAGTTGGGCTCATATTGTCATAATGATTTATGTATTGATATGTAAACTTTTGGAGGATGTGGTAGCCTCACACATAAGAGGCCTTATGTACTAAAAAAAAAAAGAAAGAACCCAGATCTACATTTTTCCCTAATTTTTCATCTCATTCTCCACTTCAATCTCCTCCCAAATTTCATCAAGTTGGTAAACAAAGCCAACACAAATGAGGTTAAAGTATATCCCCTCTTCCCCTTCCACCCCCTCAACTTTTTCTCAATTTATGCATGCTAGGGTAAGCCATCTTTATTTTCTTATTATTGAGTTCAGACAAGAGACATCCTCACATGATGAATCTTGCAATCACGGTATTTTCACTCAGTTTCCTCATTATGTATCTGGGTATGATACAAGACTATGTAAACAATATTCTAATTTACAACTCAAATGAGTACCTAAAATAGTTGTAGAGTAGAATCTCAGAAAAAGGTCATTTTGAGTTGCAAAATTCTTAATAAGATACATAATGTGATCCAGTTCATTGTTTATTCAAATAGGGTTCACCTATTTTGGATGAAATTCTTGTTTCTTAAATTAAAAAAAGAAAGTGGATAATTGATGCTATTATAAAGCAATGTAAAGTAGGTTTTGGCAAGATTTTAATGGTCTAAGGAGTATTATTTTGGGTTTTGTTGAGTTGAATTTGTGATGCTTCAATTTGTTTCTTAAGCTTAGGGCTTTAGTCTGTCTATTTGAGACCTGTTTTATGTCACTGGTTCTGACATTAGGTTGTTCACCTCATTGATGTTTTTTATGCATGTTCACCTTGTTGTAGGTTTATATCCATGTATTCGGTGTTTTTTGTATGGACCTTTTTTTAAAATCTATCAAATTTATACTCGAGGATATAACAAACATGGCATGCCACTCTTACGCACTCCAAAAGTTGAAGTATCTCGACTAGCTTGAACTCTTGAAATGTTGATAGTTGGCACAACCTTTTTTCCGTAAATGAGCCTCTAGCCTTAACTGATTTAACTATTACACTGTATCCTATTTTCAAAAAATTGTCTAGGATTTCTCGTCTCTTTATAGAAAAAAGGAAACTAGATTTACCAGTTGCTCAAAAAAAAATTGTACATATTTCCTGCCAAGACACTTAAAATGTTGCTAATCAGTCAGGTACTTTATTATTTGCCTATGTACATTTTGCACTAGCCTATCCTCAAATTGCAGTAGAAGCCAAAATATCTTGTGTATAATTAGTGAGGATCTGTTGCCTTAATTCTGCAGTGTATCGTATAAGCAGTGTCCACACTGTTAAGTCTATCATGGTTCTGCTTTATCTATAATAAGTTTTCTTTTATACCTCCTTGTATTGCTCATGGTTCTGCTTCTAGCTAATCTGCCATCATTCTTCTGCTATTCCAAATATATACAATTCTCCTTATCTCTGGCTATTCGCTGATTTCTTGTACGTCATTGTCGTTCCATGGTTTGTCTGTTATTGAGCTTAGACCATCCTTGATCTGGTGGTGTGTTGTCCTTTCATTTTGCATTATCGATCCTTCACCATCTATCCTTTGCGTGTTGAGCTCCAAAAAGTCTGCCTATGTCCAGTAAATTCTTCTGAAACATCTGCTGAGCATTTCCCCATTCTTCTTGGAACTTCTCATTCCTCCATATAGATTGCACGGTAAATGTTATTACCATTATTTATGCCCCAGTCTTTTTCCCCTTGAATGGGAAATGCTTAATCAGTCCCAATCCAAACTTAAGCCATTTTGGATCTGTATTCCTTGAGTGGATACAATGGGGAAATATTTAATGTTCATTGGTAGTCTGATAGGAAGTCAAAGAGATATTCTTTGTCCCTACAAGCCAATCAAAATTTATATTTTGATGGGTTTTTCTTATAATCTTCTAGACTCATGTATTAACATTTTATTAATAAAAGGCACTTTTCATCATATACTGCATCTTACTTTTGTAATGATTATGATGAACTCCATAAATCAGGACAATGATTTTAGGGTTATAATAAGATCATACCTATGAGATCTAAAATCCTAAAAAATCTTGATTTAGAATATTTCTAGTCATAGGAGTATTGACTAGAGGATCAATATTCCGGATAAACTAGCACTTTCTATTTATGCTCAATGGAGAGAGTGGTTGATCTCATAAGCCACTTATGTGAGACACTAATACAAAAAAGTGGGTGCTCATTAGAGAATGAGTTCACTGAATTGATTCGACTTAAGAAATGCCTTATGGAATCTACTTATCCGTCAAAAGATGTTTTCTTATAGTGGGAGGGGTGCATATAATCCTTTGATCTGAGATTACCACAGAACATTATATACATGAATCTATATTTTAGTTCATACTCATTTATCATGACTTAGTCATGTACAGGGTGATCTGGATATAATGGAACGTGTATGGAGATTATGAGTAGGTCAATATGAAATCGATCACTCCTGATAAAAGGAGATCGCATCCTACTTGCTCTAATCCATTGATGATTCAGGAAGCCTTTGATCAAAGCTGAATAAAAATTAGAAAGAATTTTAATATTTCACTAATTAAATCATCATTTAAGATTGAGAGAAATATAAATATGATATTGGATTTGACATCATTCAATATCCAAAATCATATTTCGGATGCAGAAAGATCGAAGGATCGAATTGCATACAATACAACAAAATAGGTTATTAGCGATGAAAATTTTTCATCACTAATAACCGATTTTCATCGCTAATAATATTAGCAACAAAATTTTGGTCGCTAATATTTCATCACAAATAATCCAATCATTGATAATATTTTACGATAAAAAAAAAATTTCATCGCTAATAAAAGATGTTTGCGATGAATATTTTTCATCGTTAAAAAAATGGATGAAAAAATTTAATAAAAAAAATATATTTATGTGAAAAATTTTTGTCACTTTTATTTTTTAAAGCTTTAGCGATGAAAATTTTCATCGCAAAAAATTATTTTTGCAACAAAAATAATTCGTTGCTATTAATTTAATAAAAAAATTATTTAGAAAAAAAATTAAATAATATTTGTGATGAAAAAAATTCATCGTAAATAACTTAATGATTTACGATGAATACTTTTTCATCACTATTAATTATATATTTATTGATAAATTAAATTATGTTAGTAAAATATTTTTAGCGATGAATATTTCATCAAAAATAATTTCATTGCTAATAATTTACTCATATTTTTTTTAAAAAAAATTATGAATATATATTTTAAATTTATATGTATAATATTTTTTATAAATTAAAAAAAAATAAAAAAAATTTACATAATAAACTGACAAATATATTTTATTATTTTATTATATTAAATTAAAATTATAAAAAATTTAAAATAAAAAAGTACATCAGTAAGCTGTCAAATATCGACATCTGAAGAACGAGCTGGGGACGGAGAGCGCTCAACGGAGCTCAGACCGACGATGAAGCTTGGATCGACCTGCTGCTTCTTCATCAGCTATATCGTCTGATCCATCTGTGCATCTGCTCTATCATCTGGATCTAGAAGTATTTATAGTCATCGACGCATGCAGCCAACTCTTGAGCTCACTATCGATCCTCGACAGTCTGCTGTCGATCCTTGGCAGCTTGTCTCTGTACCTCCGTCAGCCAAGCCTCACACACAGAATGGATGTCCGTCCTAGATGTGCATGAGGATGAGGGAGCAGTGATCCCATACCCTAGACCCCTAATATAACAGGGTCTTGTACCGAGCACCCGATCACAGATCTCATCTTCAGTGGGTGCGGTCGAGCCCTCAGGGGTAGGCTGAGATCTAATCTCTGTCATACGATCCTGAAAATTAAAATTAAAATTATTTTAATTTTATTACAAAATTAGATTACGAATGAAAAATAATTGAAAAGACGTATAAAGAGCTTCTGGCTCTCCATTGTCCACTCCCCCGATCGTTGCTGGTGGGTCCGTTGGTAGATATCGATCCTACTAAGAAGCTCACCACTCTCAGCATCTCTTTGCAATTTAAGAATTAATTAAAAAAAATTAAATAACTAGATAATTATATGCTAATTAAAAATTAAAAATTACCTACCATATACTCTATATGACGAGCAAATGATCTCGAACCCCCACAATGCGACACGATCTGTCTCGCCTGGTTCACCGCATTTTGGGCACATCGTCTCTGTAAAATTATCAGTAAAATTAGTAGATAAAAAATTTAATTTAAAAATAAATGATTAAGTCATTAAACTATAAAAAGAAAAGTTTAGATGTGTAACCTGATATGCCGGATCCTGGTACTGCCGACATATAGTAGTCCAATCATTTATGGTGATGCTGTCATAGAGCTGCTGCCACGCTGCCTCCTCTCTATGATCCTGCACCACCTGATACCAATGCTGATGCATGTGATGGCGATAGTCCTTGAAACGCAACGATAGCTGAATATCGATGACTCGCCTCACACGATTCTCCTCAAAATCAGCGATATCAAATACACCCTGCCAATAATAAATATTAGAAGAATACTATGCAAATTAAATATTCACAGTATAATTTATTTTATCTGTAAGTAGGTGTAAAAAACTTCTCTTTGAGTTGGTAGAACGTGACGCCAATCGAAGAGCATCATGGGGGCATAACTACGGCATATGATGCCCAGCTCAATCTGCCATGGATCACACCATCCCCTAATGGGTCTGGTGTAGCCGATCGATATCTCAATCTGAAGATGCTATCCTGGGTGCTCGTGTCTCCAATGCTCCAGAGCAAGGTTCTTCGATGGACCTTATGCTCGCCTCACCACCGATGAGGACTCACCTGAAACAATAATAAATAAATCATTAGTATGATCCAAATAAAAGAATCAAATTTTATTATATATAAAGTGTAATAGTTAATATCACTGGAACCCACCTCACTGGGACATGTCGGTGCAGGACCCTCCGACAGTGAAGCTGGTGCGGCAATGGAGATCGATGGAGGTGCCTCAACCTTTGAGGCATCTGTAGGGAGCTGTGAACGCGAACGTCATCGTCTGTCTCCTGGTGCCATATCTGCAGGAATTGAGATATAAATAAATATAATATTAAATAATAGTAATAAAAATTAAATAATATTCTAATAAATATATTTATTTCGCACCCTATCCACCATATACCCAGAGAATAATGGACAGATAACTACGGAATACCACATAATGAAATGAAATACCAACTATTAACAACAATAATATTATTACTTATCCAAAAAACCTGAATACGGGACATCTACAGCTCAATATAATTTAAGTATCATCTTTAAACGTATATTCGAAGATAGATTTCTATTTATCGAAAAAGAATAACTTCGTATTGAAATTTCTTCATTAGAAATTTCAATAGAATTTTCTCTAAAATAAAAATATTTTTTTTATTTATAATTTCAACAGCATACAAAATAGCACATAAAATAATTTAATTATAACAAATAACAGCAATGTGCATTGTGTTAGTGAAAAAATAATTAGTCAAATAATTAAATAATTTCAGCAGTAACACTAAAAAATAATATGCAACAATTATAATAATTTTAGCCCGGCACGACCAGGCCAAACCTGGAATCGACCCGACTCAACCCCGACCTGCCCCGACCTGACCAATCCCGGCCCCACCCAACCTGCCGGACTACCCCATCCCCATCCCGGACCCATCCCCGAAGGCCCCGACCCGATCCGAAACCGACCCGATTCGGAACCGACCTAGAACCGACCCGACCTGTACCCGACCCAAAATCAACTCAACCTGTACCCGACCCGACCCGACTCAGCCCACCCTGCATTGATCCGACCTGACCCAGCCCCAACCTAACCCGAACTAGACCCAACTCGGCTCCACCCAACCAGCCCCAGCCCAACCTGACCTTGCCCAACCCGCCCCGCCCCGCCCCGGCCCCAGCCCGACTCGGCTCGGCTCCACCCAACCCACGCCAGCTCGATCGAACCTGGCCCGACCGGCCCCATCCAGGCCTGACCCACCCCAACCCAAGCCCGACCCATCCGAACCCATGCGTGCCCTGCCTGTAGGCCCCGCGACCCGCAAGCCACGCGTGCCCAACTTGTCGTCCCTGGCACAGTTGCGCCCCGGCTCGTCGTTGCCAGCTTTAGCTCTGGCTCATCGGCCCCTCCCTGGCCCACTATCGCCGGCCCAGCCTTGGCATAGCCGTGACCCGACCCCATCCCGGCTCGTCGACTCTGGCTCAGGCTCGGTGGCCCCGGCCCGCCGTTGTCGACCCCGACACGCACCGGCACGTAGGCCCTACATGGTTGCGGCCCGCAGGCCGCACGTGGTCGCGGCCCACCATCTCAACCCAGGCGCACTGTCCTTGGCACACTGGTCGCAGCACACCGACCCCGACACGTTCCCCGTCCTCATCTGCGGGCCGCAGCCCGCACATGGTCGCGGCCCACCGTCCCGACCCAAGCACACTGTCCTCAGCACGCCGGCCCCGGCATGTTCCCCGTCCTCATCCCCAATCCGAACCCACCCCAAAAAAAAAAAAGAAGAGTCGATGTCGTCGGCTCCAGCTCTGGTTTGTCGGCCCTGGCCTCGACCCATTACCGACCCCACGTGGTCGTCCCCAGCCCACCATCATCGTCGCCGTCGTGGCCCACAGGCCCCACGTGGCCACGGCCTACCGTCTCGACCTAGGCGCACCGTCCCCGGCACGTTCCCTATCCCCATCCTCGGCCCAAACCCACTTAAAAAAAAAATAGAGATGAAGTCGACTCACCTCGACGGCGGCGGCGGTAGAGGAAATTGGGATGGCGGAGAAAATCAAAGGCACGAGGGACGTCGGGGGGGAGGAAGCTCATGGGAGGGGGAGGAAGTCAAACTGCTGGGGGGGGGACGAAGAAGAAAAATGGGTTTCCGATGTGAGTTGATGGGATGCAGGGTATTAGCGATGCAAATTTTCGTCACTACTAATCAGTTTTCGTCGTCAATAATTCGAACAAAAAATATTTACGATGAAAAATTAATTTTCATTGCTAATAATTCCCACCAAAAAAAAAATCTCGTTGAAAAAATTCAACCCCGAGAAAATATTATTGATGACGAAAATTTTCTATGTTGTCGCTAATTACATAATTAGCGACAAAATTTTTTTTCATCGCTAATAATTAATAAAAAATAATTTCTCATTTAAAAAAATATTCTCCTGACCAAGTCTTGTTCTCAATATTATTTTCTTCCATTCATTTTTCATTCATCTCTTAGCCAGAATAATGCAATAATATATGTATATATGTGTGTGTGTATATATATATAGCTGATGTAGTAAATATATCAACTTTTCAGAATATTTTAGTAATGAAATGGATGAACTATGGTAAGAACAAAAACTTGCAATAATTTTGCCGCTTCTCATTGACAGTCATCTCGATGAAGCATGGGTGATGCAGTGCTAGCATCCACTCCTCAAGGGCCTATACCACCACTTATTATAGAGGACCCGTAACGATTCAACGACCTAATTCGACAGGTCCAAGCATTAACCAATACCGTCCAGCATTTACAGCACATTACAGCAATGACAATGCCCGCAACATGCTCCTCAAACTATGCCCTCTCCGTGTAGCCAGCAAAACTGCTTTCAGAGAATTTTTTTGAGGTGCGCATCATCTTGCCCTGATCGATCGACAATCACCATCCCATCAGGATCCAGGCATGAAGAATAATGCCAACATTCTCCGATCTCCTCCAATGGAGATTCGACCTTGGGCTACTCTCCGTGCCTCACAAAATCTTGTCGGGAAAGACCTCGAGCAAAAGGTCTGAAAGATCGAACGTCATCTGGACAAGATTCAAATAGACAGCCAAAGGAATGATGACATCCTCAGCTTCAATTTTCAACCATCTTTCTCTTGATCCATCCTCCAAGAATTAATTTTGGATTGGTTCAAGATGCCACTGATAGAGCCTTATAAAGATTGAGGATCAGAGATATCTTAATATTATACATACCTTTCTTGTGCACATATTATTTTATAAAAACTATATAATATTTATTTTTATAAATATAAAAAAATTATTATAATATATCTAAACATCCTTCAATAGAAAAATTTTCATTGCTAATAATCTATAATTTATGAATTTTTAAAATTTTTTATTTTTTTCAAATATTAGTGATGGAAATTTTCAAATATTTATGATAGAAATATAATTTTTGTCGCAAATACATGTTATTTACGATGAAAATAGAGTTTTCATCACAAATAATTTATAATTTTTAAATTTTTAAATTTTTTTATTTTTTTCTCATTTATTAGTGAGAAAAACTTTTCATCGTAAATAATAGAGTATTTATGATGAAAATTGAGTTTTTATTATTAATATTAATTATTGATGATATTAAATTTTTATTGTAAATAATTTATAATTTTTAAATTTTTAAAAATTTTATTTTTTTCAGGTATTAGCGATGAAAATATTACATGTAAATATTAGATATTTGTGACAAAAAAATTACTGTTTGTTATAAATACTCATTATTTACGACGTAATATTTTTATCATAAATAATCTATAATTTTTAAATTTTTAAAATTTTTTATTTTTTTCAAATATTAGCGATGAAAATTTTTCATGGTAAATACTAAAGTATTTATGATAGAAAATTAATTTTTATCACAAATATACAAGTATTTGTGATGTAATATTTTCATCATAAATAATCTATAATTTTTAAATTTTTAAAATTTTTTATTTTTTTACACATATTAGCGATGAAAATTTTTTATCATAAATAAAATATATTTGCGATGAAAATTTTAATTTCATCATAAAAATCAATCATTTATGACATAACATTTTCATCACAAATAATATATAATTTTTAAATTTTTAATTTTTTTTAATTTTTTCACATATTAGCGATAAAAAAATTTTATCATAAATAAAATATATTTGAGATAAAATTTAGTTTTCATCATCAATACTCTATTATTTACGACATAATATTTTCATCATAAATAATCTATAATTTTTAAAATTTTAAAATTCTTCCTCTTGAAGTATTTTCAAATATCATATATTTTTTCTTTTAATAAGCATTTGTTCGTCACTGTGTCCACAGCATCAAATTCCCCACGAACCTGCCTGCCTCGCGCCCACGCCCGCTGCCTCGCCCGCGTTGCTTCCACGTTGCTTCTGCGTCGCACCCGCGTGAGCCTTCTGCGCGCTCACGCACGCGTTAATGCTTCAAAAAGAAATTTTTTATTCCAAAAGGAAACTTTTGTTTCTTTACAATTACATCTATATCCTTTTGGGTTTCTTGCATAGTATCTTCATTTTCTATAATACCGTATGCATCCTTCTTTTATTTTAATTTTATTTTAAGTCTAATTTTCTTCAAACTTGAGTCTTTTTGATCTATAAATCAGACTCTTTATATCGACGATCACTTTTCCTTAAAATATAAAAAGAAACATCAAATTCTTAATAAATAAAATAAATTAACTATAATTTTCTGCTTTAAATGACTTAAATTAAGTGTTTATCGCACTCCCAACTTGAATTTTGCTCGTCCTCGAGTAAAATAGATATATCAGCATTGTGTACCGACTCGATCTTGACTAAAAAGTTAAGTTAGGCATCCCAAAAGATAGATGATACCTGGTCAGACCATTAAAGAGATACTTCATTGGATTATCAATTTGACCCAATTAGTGGTTGAGTATTAACTAAAAAAATTTCAAGAGCTTTTCTTTCACTAATTCTCCACTTTACTCTTTAAATCTTCTAACTTAATGTGAGAGGGGTTTATTATCTTCTTGCAATTTAGTCTCCTTATTATCTTTTTTTTTTTAACATTGCCCACCTTTTTACGCGAACCATAACGCTTACTTAGGTGAAAGGGCCCGGTTACTCAGTAGGAAACTAATGTTATATTTTTTTTTTAAATAAATTTTAAGGAGAATTTTTTACATACCTCGACCTTTCCACCCAATCTCTCATGAAGCAGATTCTTTATTGAGATCAGTAAGAAGAGGGTTGTAGAATCATTCCTAAAATTTGGTCTAGTCTAAACCCTACCATTCATTGGATTTTCTTAATAATTTATTCCTCAGTATCTCTAAAATTATCTTGACTGTTAATCATTCATTTATTAGGATGCCTAATTGACTCTTAATCAAAATAAAATTTGGATACACAAAACTAATTATTTCTGACCATACTCGAGGATTTGATTAATTTTTATTTCCTTCCCCCCAACTTAATCTACATTATCCTCAATGGAGTAGGAAAGCAAAGAAAATAAAAGGAGAGAGTGCACCTGGGATAATTTTACTTCAGAAGTTGAAGATAGCTTCATTGATTAATAGGCTCTTGTTCTAAATTCCTACAGCTGCGGTAAAGTAAAAAAAATATGAAATCATTGGGTTGCCTCCAACAAGCACTAAGTTTTACGTCTTCAGTCAGACGCTAAAAGAGTGTCTATCCTATTCCTGCTTGAATCTTAACATGAGTGTCGATCCCTCTTTCAAAAATAATATGTCCTAATACAATTCCTTTCCACACCATGAAATGGCTCTTTTCCCAACTTAGGACAAGATTTGTCTCCATACACTGTTTAAGAACTTTGGAAAGATTATGGAGACAATCCTCAAAGGTGGTTCCAAATATAAAAAAATCATCCATAAAAACTTCAAGATATTTATCCACCATATCCGAAAAAATGGTCAGTATGCACCGTTGAAATGTAGCAGGTGCATTGCAGAGCCCGAATGATATATGCCGAAAAGCGAAGGTGCCATAGGGGCAGGTGAAGGTAGTCTTTTCTTGGTCATCCGAAAATATAGGTACTTGATTGTACCCTAAATAACCATCAAAAAAATAGAAGAAACTTTGTCCTGCTAGCCGTTCTAAAATTTGGTCAATAAAAGGCAAAGGAAAATGATCTTTCCTAGTAACGGCATTCAGCTTTTGGTAGTCCACACATACTCGCCAACCAGTTGTTGCACGAGTAGAAATTAATTCACCCTCATCATTCTCTATTACGGTAATACCTGACTTCTTAGGTACTACTTGGGTTAGACTAACCCACTGGCTATCTGAAATTGGATAGATAATTCTAACATCTAGCCATTTCACTACTTCCTTTTTCACGACTTCTCGCATATTCGGATTTAATCTTCGTTGCATGTCCCTATGTGGTTTTGCCTCAACCTCGCAGTGAATATGATGCATGCAAACAGAAGGATCTATACCCTTCAAATCGACAATTGACCACCCTATAGCCTCTTTATGCTTTTTGAGTACCCCGACAAGTTTGTCTTCCTGGTCGTTGGTTAGGTCAGACGCAATGATCACTGGAAGGGTATCATTGGATCCAAAAATGAATATTTCAGCGTGGCAGGAAGAAGCTTTAGCTCTAGAGTAGGTGGTGCTTCTAAAGATGGTACCAGAGGGCTTGATTGAATTGGTAATTGCTCGTACTTTACAGTCCAAGGGGGATTGGTGCTAAAATTGGGAGGTTCTAGCAAAGCATGTATTTCTTCAGTGTATCCATCAATATCAAAATTATTCATTCTAAAATGTGTTAGGCATGCCTGTAAAGGATCTGAGTTGAGCAAGGTAGGAGCTTTATCTTCTATAACTTTCTCTAACAAGTTGATCTAGTTATGGTCGTACACAGGTGGTCCCAAAGATGCATTGAAAATATTCAACCTTAGCTTCTTATTTTTGAAAGTTACATCCATAACTCCGATCCTACAATTTATACAAGCATTAGCGGTTGCTAAGAAGGGTCTACCTAAGATGATTGGTATTTGGTTGGGTCGCTACCAGATTCCATATCCAGCACAAGAAAGTCGACAAGAAAGTAAAATTCATCTACTTTCACCAATACGTCTTCTAGCATTCCACGGGGTACCTTAATAGATCGATCTGCTAGTTGTAAGGTCACTGTCGTGGGTTTTAACTCTCCAAATCCAAATAGGTCATATACAGAGCTCAGGAGAAGGTTGACACTTGCACCCAAATCTAATAATGCCTTCTTAATCGTGAGGTTCTCTATGACACAAGAAATAATTGGGGTACCTGGATCTTTCAGTTTGGGTGGGGTGATTTGCTGGAAAACTGAGCTGGCCTGCTCAGTTAGGTGGATTTTTCTTGGTATTTGTGCCTTTGATTTTTATTTCTATGTACATAGGTCCTTTAGAAATTTGGCATAGATCGAAACTTGCTTAATGGCATCGAGAAGAGATAAGTTTATCTGGACCTGTTTAAACAGTTCAACATTTCATTTATTTTTATACCCTTCTTATCAAGAGGCAGAGAGGATTCTAAACTGAAAAATGGAGCTTTAGGTGCAGGTGCTGGGTTAACAGGTTCTTTCCTCTCTTCAGATTTCTTCTTTTCTGTTGTAGCTGGAATTGGTTGCTCTTGTTGTTGGATTACTTCAGGTTGATTTAAGATTTTTTCGCTTCTAAGAGTCATGATCGATTTGGCATGTTCGAAAAAAGTTTTAAGACCAATGGAGCTTTCAGTCATGTACTGTCCTTTTGGGTTATTAATGGGCTGACTGGGTAATTTGCCTTCTTCCCTCCTACTGAAAGCTGTTGCTAGCTGACCTATCTGGGTCTCTATCTTTGCTATTGATTGCGTATGGGAGTGAAGGAGTTGGGTATTCATTTCTAGTCCTTCAAGTGCTTGCAGAACCTTTTCTTCGAAAGCCGAGCTATGAGTACTCGAAGTGGGTTGAGGAGGGTTCTGGTATTGTGGCTGGGATGGATGCCTAAAAGTTACATCCGGGTAACCTGATCTTTGTTGCATCGGAGGAACCACTGGTTGTGATTTTCAGAAAAAATTTGGATGGTTTCTCGAGCCGGGGTTATAAGTGTTCGAATAAGGATCGTTTCCTGGTCTGCGAGCTTGTTGGACTTGAGCTTGCTGAACCTGCTCGTGCACAAACTCAGAAAATTGAGGTGCGGCTGGGCATTTACTAACAAAATGGTTCGGACTTGCACACAATGCACAAACTTCTTGGATTGGGTTAGGTAGAATCGGAGATTGTCCAGTATTTAGAAGACGGTCTAATTTTTGGGACAGTTCATCTACCTTAATATGGATATCCATGACGTTTCCAATCTGATAAATTCCACTTCTTTTTTGTTGAAACATGGGTTGTTCTCTAGAGGTGGCAGACATATGATGTAAGAAATTCTCACTAAGTATTTCAAAGAGCTGCCAGGCTTCATCCTCACTCTTTAGCATGAATGTCCCACCACATGATGCATCAACCATTTGTTGGTGTTTCTCCGATAGACCATCATAAAAATACTGACAAAGTTGCCATTTAGGGACAGCATGGTGTGGACATTTACGAATGAGATCCCTTAACCTTTCCCATGTCTCATGAAAAAGTTTACCCTTCAATTGGAAAAAACTGGTGATAGCTTTTTTAATTTGATTTGTTTTTCCAATTGAAAAGTATTTCTTGAGAAATTCTCTCTGAAAATGATCCGAAGTTGAAATGGTTATAGAGTCTAAGGAGTTTAACCAATGTTTGGCTTTGTCCTTAAGTGAGAAAGGGAACAGTTTCAACCTAAGGGCATCATCTGAGAAGTTTTGGATTTTTACTGTGGTACAAATTTTAAAAATTCATCCAAGTGTTTGTATGGGTCCTCATTACTAAGTCCATAGAACGATGGCAATATTTGAATAATGCTAGACTTAATCTCATATTGGGTAGCTTCTACTGGAGGTGCTTGAATACATGGAGAGTAGGTATACGAGGATGGAGTGAAGTATTCTCTCAATGAGTGTGGAGGATTAGCCTCACCAGGTGCAGCCATGTTTCTAACTCGGATAGTCCTAAGAGTCTTTTCTAATTCTTCGTCTAATGGTTGCAAGTCGGGTTTTAGTGATCGTCGACCTAACATGCAACTAAAAGGTCTATGTAGGACTATCCTAGTCTGTTAAGGATTTTTTTTTTTTATTAAGAGGAGAAGAAAAGAGAGAAAAGAGTTCTAAAGAAGAGATCCTAAGAAGTCCTAAAACTAATAGAAGAATTAGTTGTGGTTAGATTTTAATTACAATCAAGTTAGCACGCAGTGGACTCTCTATCCTAAAGTTACCCTAGTTCTAGACAGCTCCTAACTGTAGTTAGCTTTCAAGCCCTCCAAGTCGGAGCTTGACCAACCAACTGGCCAGATAAGTGTAAGGTTGGTGGGAGTCCCCCCGTTGCTTTCCTTAGACACCAATTAAATTAGTCAGGTCAGCGAACGGAACCAATTAAAAACCACCTTCCTTCGGCCCAATCGTTCCGCAAACCACTTGCCAAAACACTAGCTAGCTGACCAAGTCTAACCCGGTTCAACTCTCAGGGTCACTTGTCCTAATGAGCTCGAAATCCTTAGGGGTCAACGTCTAATTAATTTTAGATTAAGATCTAGGTTATGCAAATGTAAGGGAGTGATTTGTGGACCAAGGAAGGGTGATCAAATCCCCACCTTATCTGATTAATGGGTTATTGCCCTTAAGATTAATTATGGAGATAAGATGCAAAGAAACAAGGTGTCCAATCAAGTTAAAAATTTTTATATTTGAGGTTACGCTATTTTAGTTAAGTGTTATGAAATATCAGTGGCTTTTTTTTTTAATTCAACCGTGCCAAGATCCCCGGCAATGGCACCAAAATTTGATGCGTAGTCGTTGATAGCACCAAAAATAACTCTACTCACTACGTAGATAGGATGAGTCAAGATCGTATCCTCAAGGACCTTGGGCTAAGTTGAGATTACAAAATAAAAGAAAGAAGCATTGTTTTGATTTAGAAAATAAATTATTTTAAAATTAATGTAATTAGAAAATAAAGAGCTCGAGAGTTTTGAATTAATTTGCACTAACAGAGTTGTATCTCTTTTTTTAATTAAATAGATGCGATTAATCTTAGAAAAAATATCTATCTTTCCTTGGCACACCCCATACCCGTAGATCACGGTGTGTCTTCGAAAAGTACTAGGTAAACAATTTTTTTTTCTCGGCACGTCCCGTATCCGTAGATCATGACGTGTCTCCGAAAAGTAAAAGTTATTCCTAATATTAATCTAACAGGAAAGCATAAATAAAAGTATATGAAAGAGAGTAAATAAAGAACTCATGATGATTTAAATAAAAAGCATAATCTTTATTGCATATAAAGAAATACAAGAAAGTTTAGAATAATAAACCATCTCTGTATCGTTATAAAATTTCTTCTCCACTCCCAAACTGCTAGCCTAGCTGCTCATGAAGTAGTCCCTTTCTATTCCTCTATGCAAAGCTCTAGAAGAATTTCTAGGCTCCCCCTCCAATGGAAGTACAAAAGCCTTTTTATAGGTGTTAGGAGGGAAGAGTTTTACATGATTTTTCGATGTGGGACTAAAGAAAATACTAAGGACTAAAAGATGAATGGATGAGATGGAAAGATCACGAACAGATAAAAAAAATACAAATTCCACCTCTTGAAGTATTTTCAAATATCATATTTTTTTCCTTTTAATAAGCATTTGTTCGTCACTGTGTCCACAGCATCAAATTCCCCACGAACCTGCTTGCCTCGCGCTCGTGCCCACGCCCACTGCCTCGCCCGCATTGCTTCCACGTTGATTCCGCGTTGCTTCCACATCGCCTCACGTGAGCCTTCTGCGCGCTCACGCACGCGTTAACGCTTCAAAAAGAAATTTTTTTATTCCAAAAAGAAACTTTTGTTTCTTTACAATTACATCTATATCCTTTTGGGTTTCTTGTATAGTATCTTCATTTTCTATAATACCGTATGCATCCTTTTTTATTTTAATTTTATTTTAAGTTCAATTTTCTTCAAACTTGAGTCTTTTTGATCTATGAATCGGACTTTTTATATCGGCGATCACCTTTTCTGTAAAACATAAAAAAAATATCAAATTCTTAATAAATAAAATAAATGAACTATAATTTTTTGCTTTAAATGACTTAAATTAAGTGTTTATCAATTTTCATTGCAAATACTTTCATTATTTAGGATGAAACTATTTTCATCACTAATATTTGAAAATTTAAAATTAAAATAAATATTTTATTATTTATGATGATTAATTTCATCATAAATAATATGTATTTATGATGAAATTTTATTTTCATTATAAATATGAAGATATTTGTGATAAAAATTTATTTTCATCGTAAATAAATAATTATTAGAGATGAATTTTGATTTTTGTCGTAAATATCCTTATTTGCGATGAAATATATTTTCATCGTAAATAAATTTATCGTAAAAAGTGGCATTTCTTGTAGTGATAGTAACTTTTTACTGAAGGATATTTTTGATATTTCTATCAAAATTTTATATCTTCTAGGTAGACATGATACGTTGCTAGATGTCAATCTTGTCTTGTGGGTTTGATCGAATTAAAGCCTACTTGGTCCAACTAAAAGAAATATATATATATATATATATATCTTAAGCCAGCATGTGATCTACACACGCTTGGGC
>NC_025997.2:25955704-26002195 GCF_000442705.2 Elaeis guineensis | reverse complement strand
ATTCTTTTGTATTACAGGTTATTTTATAGAACACAGTCCAAGATGCTTTTTGCTTTTATCTATTAATAGCCTCTTATGTTGAATTTACATGATTCCCGTAGGTATTGGAGTTATGTTTGTAGATCTTTGGCCACTTCACTGATTTATGCATTAAGGTGTGGTAGCTAAACATATCTGCTTTTTTCTTTAGAGGTTTCTATCTTCATCAAAGACAAGCGATCAAGTAGAAATCATCTAGAAGAAGAAAGTGTCATCCTGAATACGATAATATGAAAGCAAAATATCTTTTATTTCACATGAATATTAACTAATGCAAAAGCCAACTTGTCTTTTCTTATTACTTGTCATTACTAAATATAGTGTTGTGCTTGATCATTCATATTATTACCTCTTGTTGTGGGGTCGTGCAACCTCAGTCATGAATCTTGGGACTCACCCTCAGAAATTTCAGACCACGAGGACAGGAACTATCGGATCTGTCAAAGAAAGCTAAGGCGAAATGACCACACTCTCGAACGCTCACCGACCATGGATCAGTCCCTGGTTGACCCCTAGTTTCAAAATTTTTCGACCTCCGTGTCGACATCCCATCATTAGCAGGAATGAAGCCAACGACCGACACTGACCTCCATCGAAATTCTTTCGACCTCCGGTCAATATCTCATCATCAGTGGGAATGAAGTCCATGACCGACACCAACCTCAGAGTCGGAATTTTGTCGATCACTAAAGATAAAATCCCACGTGGGCATAACAAACACCCATGACTAACCACCTACAGGCTTAGGTCCGATGGCCTATAGCCTAAGCATAGAAAACTCCGACACCTCTCTATATAAGAAGGTAGTAAAGGGACCTCACATAAGCTCTGGTAGGCCAATCCATGCCATTTTCAACTCTCATACTCTCTCTATTTATGCTTAAGCTCCGCTAACTTAACCATCAAAGTGTCCCTCGTTAGAGACCCCATCTTCAGTGCGATCGAGCTTCTTTTGTAGATGCATCTGGTGTCTCAGCATCTAGATCACCCTCCGTCTTCAACCACAACAACACCATTGGAGCCTTCACGCAAAACCTCCATTGAGTCACCCTACTATAGTAAACAACACCATTACTCTTTTTTTTTTCATTTTCTTTAACTCTCAAGAGACATCACAGTTCCTAGTTTTTGATAATGCATAGCAATGTATACATATGTAATGTTGAAACTCAGAACACAGTGGCAAGAATAAATGCTTACATGTTTGAGGACATCAAGACAATGTTACATACTTCAAGCACACTTTATGAGCAAACACACTGCATTCAAGAAGTTATGTATGGAATTCATTAGTAGACTACCATTTGGAATTCTCATGCTAGAAATTATACATGAGATTGCATTGATATATAAAGGCAAAACCTTCACTTATGTAGCATAATAAGCATTTACTTGCTAATGGACCTACTTTGTCTATGCCCCTTTCCCATCTTAAGGTAGATCAAGCACTATTTTGACGATCATCCAACTTACAGAGAGTTTTTTTATTAGTATTGAATTTTCAGACAAAGCTTTTAGTAGATTTTCATCCTGACCTATTGAACAAGATGGCATTTTAGAAATTTGATGACTTTTATGAGTAATGTTAAGGAAATATATTACCACTCCGATACTAATCGTGGACCGATCTCTTGCGTGGGAACCTAGGTATTAATCCAGCAAACTGAAAAAGAGATAAGGAGAAGCACGGAAGCCTGATTTGATGGTGGATTGGAGTAGCAAGCTACCTTTTTCCTGGGCAACCCTAGGTGGAGACTAGAGATGTGAGAGAGAGAGAGACGGCTAGGATTTCAAAGAAAAAACTCTATATTCATTCTTCTTTTTTTCTTAGTATTGCAAGACCTGTATATATACCAATTACAGTGGATTAAATAATCCAAGCCCAAAAAATTTCTAGACTAACCATACATGAAAGTACTCGTCCAAGCCCAAGTCTTGCATGCTCTCACCCATAGACTTAATCCCAGTCCAAACCTTGAGTTAGCCCTTTAAGACCTCTCAAACCAGACCTTAAGGCACTTAGGATCAAACCCGACCTTAGATCCAAATAGAAAATTCATCTCACTAACTTGAGTTGACTCAGATTGGGACTGAGTCGACTCACCTGAAATCTAGTCGACTCAGACTGTACGAGTGGACTAACCTACATCCCGTCTATAGTTTTTTTGAGACCCGTCTTTCAGTTTGGCCCCTCCTTTGAGACATAGTCGATCCACTCTGAGACTGGATCGACTCACCTTCAACTTAGTTGACCCAAATCAGAATGAGTCAACTAAGTTTTGCTGCTGGCTCCTTTGACCTCTTGGTCTCTCAAGGTTGGAGCACTACATCAACTCCTACAAGTAATTCATGATCTCATGTAAATGAATAATTTTTTGATATCATTCATATTTTATCATACTGTGCTAATCTTTTAGTTTGGCTCTTTCTTCGTTCTTTTATTTTCTTGAGTTCTTGACTTTTGATTAGAATTTTTTTGATAACATATCTCGAAATGTTTATTAGTGAACATAAAATAAAATAGGCAAACATGAGAAAGGAGGGTGTGAGAGAAGTGTATACAAAGATGAGAATAAGTAGGCATCAAATCCTTATGGTTTTCTATGTTTTGAATGAAGTTAAGATAATATTTGAGACATGAAAACTAACAAGAGATGAGTGATATGCAAGACTAAGATTGGTCGACTGGTATTGAGGCTTGTACCAGCTCGTGATCGATTCAATATGGTATCAGTCCAACCATATCATGTCGAGGCATACCAAAAGGAGAGGGAGGGGTAGAGAGGAGGGAGGAAGAGGGGGAGAGAGAGGAGGGTGAGGGCAGAGAAGAAGGGAGGGGAAGAGGGAGAGAAAACTCTAACCTAACCTTAGGAGAACCTCTTGGAGAGAAGAAGAAGAAGAAGAGAAAAAGAGAGAGGGTGTTAGAGTTGCTGTTGGGGTCGATCAAGGGGAGCATAGAGCCTCCATCACCGGTGGTCTTCAATGATGTGTACAAATAGCTTTGAACTCCATCATGGAGGAAGAGGGGGAGATCAAAGAGAGAGAAGGAGAAATCAATCAAGATTGAGATCAAGATGGAGAGAGAGAGAGAGAAAGAGAACAAAGGGTTTGAGATGTGGGGGGGAGGGCGGGCTCAGTGACTTTTAAGGGACAGAACCATCTCGATAGTTAACCGATTTGGTTTGGTAGGTCAAACTATCAGGTTCAGGGTTTGGCTAACATTGAGCAAGATTGTTGTAGTTGGTGAGCAAAGATTGTGAGAGTAATTCTGTGAAAAATAGATACGGAACAAGCTGAGCTTTTATTCAACAAAACCCATGAAGCATAATTAGCAAGTGTGAGATTTATTTGCATGATGAAAATGACTTAAGAGAGACAATCTAAGCTTCAAGAAAAGAAATGAATAGAGCATGGTATTGACTCAAACAGTTTCGTAAATATGAAGTTTTAGATTGAAGAGGTTTGGTTACATTAACAAAAGGTTAAAGAAGTTTGGCAAAGCATGATCATCTTGTTTTACTCCTAAATAACAAAACCTTGTATATTTTCTCTTGACTTGGGCATTTATATATTTGAATGATATCTTTCCATTTTTTGGCTAGTTTAATAGTTTTGATGGTGCTTTCTTGCAAACTCAAAATGGGTCTTGATCGCTCAAATCTTGTTCTAGAGCATTTTCACATGCAACTAGTTGATGCTAAAATTAGAAAGCAATATTACAATACAAAATGAATGATGTTCCCCATGATCTCCCCAGATTGCTACAACTCATGGTTTCTCTTCAATTGCCAAGGGTAGAGTTATCCTTATGGCCCCAAATTAACATCCAAACCCCCATGTACACCTGGTTTTCCACATAAAAACTAGTGTTTCGCCTTTCAATAGAGGTCCTAGGGCAAACATAGCAGCACTTTAGTGAAATGGGAGATGAGCTGCTAATAACAACCAAAAAAGGGAGAATGACAATTGCTTCTTATAACAACAAGAATGTCATGCCCCCAACCTGAAAATGTGAGCTAGGGATCGCAATAATATCGCATACTTACGAA
The DNA here is from genome assembly GCF_000442705.2 of Elaeis guineensis. Classification (NCBI taxonomy): domain Eukaryota; kingdom Viridiplantae; phylum Streptophyta; class Magnoliopsida; order Arecales; family Arecaceae; genus Elaeis; species Elaeis guineensis. The sequence continues at coordinate 25,998,107 of NC_025997.2, read as the reverse complement.
AAAATCCCTCATCAAGTATGCAAGGCATTCCAATCACGACATCAATGGATCATAGTTGAATTAATTTAAATCACTATAAGTCAAAATTCAATTAAATAACCAATCCAATGGATAATCAAATTTAAAAAGTTTACATAAATTTTTCATTAAAAATTAAAAATGGCAATAATAAATCTAAGTTCAATGATGTTGGTACGCCAAGTCTCATCTCTAGTCTCACTCCTAATTAACACCCATCCGGACTAAATGTTAGAATTTGAAAATAAAGGAGAGATAGTGAGCTCGATAGTTTAGAAGTAATGAAAATCTCAAGGAGATATTCCAAATATTATCATTAGATATGATATTTAAAAATAAATACCATGAATAAACATAACAACGTATTCCATACTAATTTATGTTGGGGGCTAGAGCTCAATTAATAATAATCAAAGTACCAACATACAACTCCTATTAGTAGGATCCATTGAATTAATGCATAATTCATATTGGCAAATCCGTTGAACACTAATCCGCAACCCCCATTAGCAAGGTTCACTAATCACCACTGAATAACTCCCATTGGTAGGATCCAGTAAACATTGATCCATAATCTCCATCAGCAGGATATAATAGTATCAGCGCTTAACCATCCTCTAAACAGACTTAGCTGAGAGTTCAAGTTTAATGTATATGAAAATACTTTTGCAAGATAGCATAGGTGTTACAATTCCAATCAACATATGCATATAATGTAAAAATTAATAAACCATAATTTTTTCAAAAATCTCAAATTCATAAATCACTCTTCATTCAAATATATTTTTATAAATCATACATAAATTAAAGACTAATTATTTACTTTCAAAATAAATTATTTAAATAAAATATCTCAAAAAATGATTCATTATTTATCATATAGTTTGACAAGATCCAAACAATTTAAGAAGTTTTATTTCAAATCCACTACTTGACATCTTCTTGTCAAGATGATCATGCCCCTATATGGAATCAAGTCAATAATTAAGAAGGATATGAATAACTATGAAAAAATAGGATTGACAGATAGTCACATTCAACGGTCTGGGTCTATCTGATTATCATAACTCTGTCGATCAAAATCAGGTTAGGAGATAGGTGATTCAACATAGATCAAGGGTGATCAAATCAGTAGTGTCCATAAAAATTAAGTGGAGGTCAATATATCGTTTTAATCAGGGATCAATTTAATCAAGTAACTTCATCTAGTCAATGATTACTAAGATACAAGAACTCAATAGAGATCAATAAAAATCGAATCTTATGATACTCAATAAAAAAAACTTGAATGGTACGAATATGCTGTCCAACCAATAGGATGGTTCAAAATCTATCTATCGGATCAATCAGATTCAAAGCGATATGGTAGGATCCTTCACTAGATTTATAAATCAAGTAGAAAGAATATCAGAGGAGCAAAAAATTAACAAGGTGAATAGGATCGATCAGATTACTATCCAGCATCCCAATTGATCAAATCAAGGTGATTTAATCCAATCATGATTAAATTGGTATACAGATGACTTAATATAAATCATGGATAATCAAAACAAATAGCACTTAATTGGCTAGGATGGATGCCAGCACAATGCTCGGTAACCAACGGTTAGGATTCATTCATCAGAACTGATCAAGATCATTGAGAGTCTTTTCAAAGATCCAAAAAACCCTCGAAAAAAGAATTAATCTAAGAGAGAAACTTTAGAGAAAGAAAGTAGGGAGAAGGTGGAGAGAGAAATTAGAGAGAAAAGAGGGAAGAGAGGAAGTCTCTCTTTTTTGCTTCTTTTTTTTTTTTTTTTCTTTCTTTTCTTTTCTTCTTTCCTTTTTTTTCCATTTCTTTCTTCCCCTGGTTCCTTGGCAAAATAGAGGACTCCATTGCCCCTCTTTCTCTAAAGAAAAAGCCTCTCACTAGCATTGACTGAGGCCTAAGGTGGTTGGGGCTATAGTGGTGTAGTTGGAGGTTCACTTCTTTGATCGTGGCAACAATTAGAGTTGAAAAATCCATAAAAGTTCACAAAAAACATTGGAGGCTTAGTTTTGAAGGAAAATCTGGTGATAGTTGGCCATAACCAAAGCTTCTAAAGGTGGGACATAATGAGGAGAGTGATTAGTGAAAGATGCAAGAGATTCTTACTTTATTTCTGGCAATGATTAACTTTAATTTCTGACGAACACAGCAAGCTTAATAACAAGCATCTTAGAAAAGATTTAGGAAGAAGAGGAGGGAAAGCTTGGTTGAAGTTGTCAGCTTCAAGGGAGTGGTGGATCCCTTCAAATAGAGGGCCAAATGAAGGGAGAATAAGCTGAAAATCTGGCTCCAAATCGAAGTTGGAGTCTTGGTCAGACAAGGAAGAAGAACTCCTTCGAGAGTTCTGCTTCTTGTTCCATGCATGTGTAGATCACATGCTGGCTTAAGATATATATGTATTTCTTTTAGTTGGACCTAGTAATCTTTTGGGCTGGGTATTACACAGAAAATCAAGATAGTGAAGCATAGGTGTAGAGAACATAGAGAAACATATTGCACATGAAAAATTACTTTTTTATGAACTAGAGAGGGATGCCAACAAACTGAGCTAATAGTTATTGATTGTCCAAGGACGTTCTATATCATGAAAGAAAGACATCTAAAATAGCAATTGAAAAGTTTAAAATTTTTTGGTTGTGCCAAATTACTAATTGAAGGCTGCAAGTGCAGCATCGGACTTTAGGGCCTATTCTTTTGGGTAAATATTATGAAAATATTGATCAATTTTTTCATTGATCAACTTATCTATATTCTCATACTTTTCAAATGGATAAGATACTTTCTATGGATAGCATTTACCCATGAAATGGAGAAAAAATTTTATTCAACTAAAAGGTGGCTAAATCAATTTTCATCATCCAGTAAAGTCTGCATTTAATATTATTCCTAAAATGCTCCATCCTCATTTTCAATGCCTCTATTATTCATTGCCCAATAACATAGTCATCCACTTTCTCTAAACCTTAAAAGGATAAAAGATATTATAAAAAATATGGATAAATTTTAACAACTTAGCCAGGAATGTAGTAAGGCAAAAGAACATGAATAATAGATTTCGAAGCCACTTTCCTATGCATAAAAGAATATGGGTAAATTATTTTTCTGTCTAAATATTGTTTGAAAAAATATAGATTTCTAGATATATTTTTTACCCATAAAAGAATGGGCACTAAAAGGAGTGGTATGTCAAGCAATAGAGAGGATGGCACAAATAATCGGCTAAGGGATAAATTGAAGACAACTGAAGAGAATCTGCACTATTGGTCAAGAGGTGGGGGAGGGGAGCTGTTTAGTTGTTATAATTTTTATGGATCTGATTTAGAAAATTTGTAGAAATGCATGGCATTTTCAAGATGCTCTACTATGCAAGTCGTGGTTCCTTATTGCTACACCAGATGGCTTTTTTGCATATTCATTTATCTTTCCCACCATTTAGTTGAGTCCCCCCACCCACCCCCCAACCCCTTGACCAATAATGCATATTTCCATCAGTTGTTTATTTATTTAGAAAAACTTTATTCTTTAAAAAAATATAAATATTTTTTATTTATTTATTCGCCCCTATCAACCTTATTCTCCTTTGAACTTCTTTCAACCCTACTGGGAGTTTTTTGCTTGTCTAATGTTTGTCCCATAAAGAATTCACTCTAAGATCAAAGGAGCACATAGATTTTGTTTTGCTGGGGAGCGTGGCACTATTTTTTTTTTTTCAGAATGAAGGTCATGTATCCAATGTTACCTATTTGTATTTCAGCTATAATTATTGCATGCACACTTACCTGATCCATGTGATTTATACTGTGGAAGTAAATGACATTCTTGTTATGTGCAAGTCACTTTTGTTGCTGTAATTTATCCTTTTCTGGTGTTGCGGTATATTGGGCAGGTGGCATTTCTTTCTAAATTTTTTTTTGATGTATCTGCAAGCTTCTATGAATCCATTCTAGGTAAGCCTCAATACCATCAGATCATGCAACATGCACTTGCTCAGGCATAATATGTTCATATGGTGTTTTCGTTTTTCTTGTAGAACCTGTGTTTTGGCCTGTTTTTGTGCTACTAGCTACTATTTTTGCTATAGTTGCTGGCCAAGCCATTATCTCAGCAACATTTTCAATTGTCAAATAGTGTCATTCTTTGGGTTGTTTTCCACGTGTCAAGGTTGCCCACATCAAGGTGGATCCATGGTCAGATGCACATACACGAGAATAACTGGATTCTCATGGTCCTTTGTCTGGCTATCACTATGGGTTTTCATGACACAAATCTATTGCAAAATGCATATTGCAACTGACAATATCAACTTGATAAATATTATAAACCAAAAGCTCAAAAATTTTTCTCTCTTATTACCGCATATTAATTTTCATGGTTGTCACAGAAATAATGCTTACATATCTTTGCATATGCTCATGCTACGATGTGCTATTAATTTTTGGGTATCAGTATTAGCTCTTCTGTATACTTAATGCTAACAAATATTAACAGTCACCCTCATATATTAGTTCTAGGCTGTAATTTCAGGCATTGCATGCATAACCATGCATAATGTTCATAACTATAATGAGAAAAAACTTGGATTGATTGCTAAGAGAGCTTTTAGATTTAAGGTCATGTTTTCAGTTGTTAATCTACTCATGCGTCAACTATAATAATTATTAATCTTAACGATCTGATCGTTGCAGTTCAAACAGGAGATAGCAGACTGCTTAAGGAGGGAAGATGCGAAATTAATTTTGAGTTTGTATTGTCGTGACTTGAGTTCTGACAAGGGAAAATGCTTATCATGCTTGACATGGAGCACTGCTGTCAACCAGAAAATGATAAATATCATCACGTCAATTTATGTCCTGCTTTCATGATCTATCTGATTGACATCTACTAAAGATAAGGCAAGCCAAAAATCAGAAAGATTTAATATAAATATCTCAAGTTTGTATATATAAAACCTTTCTTTTCATGCAAGACATGAGTATTTAAGATTGAGGAGGAGCTTTTTCATCTATACTATTTTGCACTGCCCAATATGCTGTGCTACTCCTGAATCAATAAATCACCTATTTATTTTTTGTTCTTAGGCTTCATTCATTTGGCAGGCAATCACCTCCAAACTTCATATCACAGATACACTCTCATCAATAAAAGATCTTTGGAATAGTTGGCGAGAAGAACTACCTTCAGAAATTATTAAGAAAGACTGGGATGTCATTGCTTCTATCACCTACTGGTTAATTTGGAAGGAAAGAAATAGAAGACTATTGCAATTCGAAGCACTCACAATGATTATCATGTTTCAGAGAATCTATCAAATAATTCAAGGCCGAATGTCAACCATAGAGGATAAATCAAAAATAAGAATTGAAAATTTTATTAAATAGCTAATGTAATGTTTTTGTAAACTCTACTGTCATTCTCTGTAATGACTGCATAATTCTCCTTAAGAAAGCCTTCCATATCTTATTGTTGGTTGACCTAGGCCAACCAAATCCATCATCAGCTTTTTGTAAACTCATCTCTGAATAAAATTAGGATGGTTTCACCTCCCATTTCCATCAAAAAATAAAAATAATAAGGTTGTCTTGATGCAGAATTCCGATGTCGGAGAAGCTGGAGTCGAGGAGATCACGGCCGCCCCGGGATCTGTAAGAAAAGTCTAAACGGAGTTGGGGTGCTCCGACAAGATCCTCCGACGTTCAAGTCAGTACTCTGCTTCAACAGAAATGGAGCACTCGAATGGAATTTTAGCGAAGTTTAGAGATAATGCTTAGAGCTTAAGGGCTTTTCGAGAGCTTGAGAAAGCTTAAAAAAAACCTCCCGAAACTGTTGCCTTATCCCATTTTATAGTGGAATGCGGTACGATCCCGCCATTAATGGTGCAGACAACTGGAGAGTTGTCAAATCGTCGGGGCTGTCAAATCGATGTGGGTTGTCAGGTCATCAGAATTAACCCATTTCCTTGGCAAGACAATGCCCTAGGCGGTCGCACAGCATGTCCTTGACAGGACAACAGCCCATAGCGGTTGTACGGCATTTGGACGGGCTGGCCGACTATATGTCGTATTCGATTGTCGGGACATCGGTTGATGACTCAAAAACCGTCGGCTGATCTGGTGCCTTGTAGAAGTCGGACGTCGGCTGCCACCCCCGACAGTGAGTCGATGATATGGGTTCGGCCGTTCGATCGGTTGGGAACAGTATTGGTCTGTTTGGCCGGCATACCTTCGGTTGGATATTGTTGGCAGTCATTGTCGGAGTCGTCTATCTGTCCGGTGGGTAGAGTCGGGCATCGGTCTGACCGGTCCGAGGATAAGTCGACGTACGGGGGTCAGTCGGTATATCCCAACAAGGACCATGCAATGGCTTCTTTCCTGTCTTGTGGTCCATGACCACCACCACATGGGCTGATCACTGGGAGGTCATAATAGTGGAGACCATAGAAGATTCAAACTCCTTCCTTGGCATCCAGCACTATTCAATTGTAACTGAGATGGAGCCCATCCATTGTAGAAGTTCATCTGGAATCCAATTCTTTGTAGGAGTTCGGACGGAGTCCGATTCTTGTAGGAGTCCGGAAGGAGGCCGCTTACTGTAGAAGCTCGGATGGAGACGGTTGCCGTGGAAGCCCGAATGGAGTCTGCTTGCAATAGAAGTTCGGACGAAATTTGCTTACTGTAGAAGCCGGATGAAATTCGGAAGGCGGTCGACCACTGTAGAAAATCGGCTGATAGTGAAGCCCAGAGAGCATTTGAAGCAGTCTGATAGATGACTGAAGGAGCTCATTATTGGAGAAGTCTGGAGGTTACGATAGGAGTTCGTGTTGGAGGAATCTGGAGGACACTGTGGAAGGCCGACTGCTGGAGGAGTCCGGATGGTACTGTGGAAGCTCGGACGGCTGGGGGTTCAGAAAGACGTTGCACAAGGTCAGAAACGGAAGAGTCTTGGGAGGGTTGGCCTCTTACGAACTTCGGCTGGGGTTATTTTATACCCAACACTAGTGACGCCCCTCCCCCTCCAAGGTCTCCAAGCTGAAGGAGCAGATCCCGACCCTAGTCTCGGAGGCAAGGGCCCAAGCAGTGGAGGAGTTCAAGACCTCCGAGATGAGGGATCTGAATATCAAGTTCGGCAAGCCACCTTTATCAAAGGCTTCGAGCTTTGCCAGGAAAGGTGATCGAAAAGTTTCTCGAACTCGACCTCAGCTTCCTGATGAAGCATCCGACGATGAAGCCGGACCTTCCGAAGCTGCTGCGGTCTCCCTCCAGTCGAACCTCTTCAACTACTGCAGCTGCCGTACCGACCTTCGGGGGTGCCGAGCTCTTCCACTTCTGCTCCAGAGGTCCGAAACCTCTAATTTTATACTTTTCCTTTGTTACAACTCTTTTTTTTGTACTTAAGAATTATTCAATCAATGAAATCGAATTCTTCTTTACAGAGAGCTCCTTTTTCTTCTTCTACTTCCTTTTTCTTCTTTCTTTTTTTTTTTTTTTGCAATGACTTGCTTTGTGACGCTCTTGTTTTCGACAACAGTGCCCTGCCGAAGCTCTTCCCCTACTGCAGGGGATTCCCATGAAGTCTATGATCGGGATCTGAGAAGAAAAGTTCGTCACCTAATGAAGAAATCAAAGAAGATGGACGCCAAACTTCATAGCTAGGAAGAGCCATTCGGAAGCCACCATGGAGGTTACTCGCCTTCAGAACCTCCACAAAAGGACTTCATGAACTACAACCGGAAGAAGGCCAACTTCGTGAAGAAGCTTGAGTAACTAGAAATGCGCCAGCGATCGATCTTGGACTCAGGCCCCCAAGATCAGCTCCCTCGAGGTTGAATTGGCGGCCGCACGTGAGAAGAATCGGACTCCGTCCGAACTCCTACAATAAATTGGATTCCAGACGAACTTCTACAACGGACGGGCTCCATCTCAGTTACAACTGAGTAGTGCTGGATGCCAAGGAAGGAGTTTGAATCTTCTATGGTCTCCACTATTATGACCTCCCAGTGATCAGCCCATGTGGTGGTGGTCATGGACCACAAGATAAGAAAGAAGCCATTGCATGGTCCTTGTTGGGATATACCGACTGACCCCCGTACGTTGACTTATCCTCGGACCGATCCGACCGATGCCCGACTCTACCCATCGGACAGACAGACAACTCCGACAATGACTGCCGACAATATCCGACCAAAGGTATGCCGGCCAAACAGACCAATACTGTTCCCAACCGACCGAACGGCCGAACCCATATCACCGACTCACTGTCGGAGGTGACAGCCGACGTCCGACTTTCACAAGGACCAGATCAGCGACGATATTTTTGAGTCATCACCCGACGTCCCGACAGCGAATACCGACATATAGTCGCCAGTCCGTCCAAACATCGTACAACCGCTATGGCTGTTGTCCTGTCAAGGACATGCTGTGCGACCGTCCTGGGGCATTGTCCTGCCAAGACATGGGTTAATTCGATGACTGACAACCCACCGATTTGACAGCCCCCAGTGATTTGACAACTCTCCAGTTGTCTGCACCATTAATGACGGGACCATACCGTTTCCACTATAAAATGGGGTAAGGCAATAGTTTCGAGAGATTTTTTTTAAGCTTTCTCAAGCTCTCGAAAAGCCCTTAAGCTCTAAGCACTATCTCTAAACTCCACTAAAATCCATTCGAGTACTCCATTTCTGTTGAAGCAGAGTACTGACATGAGCATCGGAGGATCTTGCCGGAGCACCCCAACAACAGTTTAGACTTTCCTTGCAGGTCCCGACGACGGCTGTGATCCCCTCACTCCAGCTTCTCCGGCATCGATGGAATTCTACATCAACAGGTTGGTTATGACTTATACCCATTTCACCCGTTTAGGACTTGCTCGACCCATTTAAAACTTGCTCAACTCGTTTATCCAAATTCAACATATTTTTAAATAGGTTATGTAGGTCTAGTCAGATTACCTTTTAATGAAAAGACAACATCAAATTTAGATTTTTGATCTGTTTAATAAATAGTTCGGTTTGAGTTGACAGATTTTTGATCCGATCCATATTTGACTTGACCTATATCCTTCTTGATTGCCATCATTAGTAAATAAGTAGACATGGGTTTGTTCTTTTTAATCCAATTGAAATTAGTCCATTGTACCTAGGTTAAGCTTTATCGAGTTGACCTGAATTTGATCTGATCTAAGCTTGGCCGACCAGATCTATTGCCACCCCAAACAAATCAAACAAGACCTTTTGTCTCCTGTTGTTTTTGGTCTTTGCTATCTTTTCTTCTTTTTCTACATGCAAATCTGTTGGTTATTGTGATGAATCTACCATCTTACATATACTTGCTTACACTATTCTTGCCTTCTTGGTGCTAATTTTCCTCCTGTTCTTGGATCTAATCATCCATCAAAACTTTGTAATTCTATGTAGTTTCCTATTTAACAAGAGTTATCATTATTTCTAAGATAAATAAAAATTATTTTTTCAAGCAAATATATCAATTGTGGTGGGGTGCAAGCATGACGTTCTATTATTTAATTAGCATTTTTAATAACTCATGCTTAATAACAACCTTTATGTCTTTATACCTATTACAGAGAAAATACTCTAATTTGACTTTGTACAGAAGAAATTATAAGTTTTTCTGCATCAGAAAATGCTTGTTTGTCATGACATCTATATTAGCTGCTTAAATAAAAAATGTAAAATATCACTCACCAATCTGCCCCTTTCCCATCTTAAGGTAGATCAAGCACTATTTTGACGATCATCCAACTTATAGAGAGTTTTTTTATTAGTATTGAATTTTCAGACAAAGCTTTTAGTAGATTTTCATCCTGACCTGTTGAACAAGATGGCATTTTAGAAATTTGATGACTTTTATGAGTAATGTTAAGGAAATATATTATCACTCCGATACTAATCGTGGATCGATCTCTTGCGTGAACCTAGGTATTAATCCAGCAAACTGAAAAAGAGATAAGGAGAAGCACGGAAGCCTGATTTGATGGTGGATTGGAGTAGCAAGGCTACCTTCTTTCCTGGCAGCAACCCTAGGTGGAGACTAGGATGTGAGAGAGAGAGAGACGCTAGGATTCAGAAGAAAAAGCTCTCATATTATTCTTCTTTTTTTTCTCAGTATTGCAAGACCTGTATATATACCAATTACAATGGATTAAATACCCAAGCCCAAAAAACTTTCTAGACTAACTCATACATAAAGTAACTCGTCAAGCTAAGTCTTGCATGCTCTCACCCATAGACTTAATCCCAGTCCAAACCTTGAGTTAGCCCCTTTAAGACCTCTCAAACCAGACCTTAAGGGCACTTAGGATCAAACCCGACCGTAGATCCAAATAGAAAATTCATCTCACATACTTGAGTGACTCAGATTGGACTGAGTCGACTCACCTGAAATCTAGTCGACTCAGACTAGTACCGAGTAGACTAACCTACATCCCGTCTATAATTTTTTGAGACCCGTCTTTCAGTTTGGCCCCTCCTTGAGACATAGTAGATCCACTCTGAGACCTGGATCGATTCACCTTCAACTTAGTTGATCCAATCTCAGAAGAGTCAAATAAGTTCTGCTGGTGGCTTCTTTTACCTCTTGATCTCTCAAGGCTTGGAGCACTACATCAACTCCTACAAGTAATTCATGATCTCAAGTAAATGAATAATTTTTTGATATCATTCATATTTTATCATACTATGCTAATCTTTAGTTTGCTCTTTCTTCTCTTTATTTTTGAGTTTTACTTTTGATTAGAATTTTTTTGATACATATCTCCGAAATGTTTATTAGGTGTGAACATAAAATAAAATAGGCAAACATGAGAAAGGAGGGTGTTAGAGAAGTAGTATACAAAGATGAGAATGAGTAGACATCAAATCCTTATGGTTTTCTATGTTTTGAATGAAGTTAAGATAATATTTGAGACATGTAAACACTAACAAGAGATGAGTGATATGCAAGACTAAGATTGGTCGGATGGTATTGAGGCTTGTACCAGCTCGTGATCGATTCAATATGGTATCAGTCCAACCATATCATGTCGAGGCATACCAAAATAAGGAGAGGGAGGGGAGAGAGAGGAGGGAGGAAGAGGGGGAGAGAGAGGCGGGTGAGGGCAGAGAAGAAGGGAGGGGGAAGAGGGAGAGAAAACTCTAACCTAACCTTAGGAGAACCTGAGGTTGGAGAGAAGAAGAAGAAGAAGAGAAAGCAGGATAGGCAGAATATGGAGAGAGAGTGAAAAAGAGAGAGGGTGTTAGAGTTGCTTGGGTCGATCAAAGGGAGCATAGAGCCTCCATCACCGGTGGTCTTCAATGATGTATAGCAAAGAGCTTTGAACTCCATCATGGAGGAAGAGGGGGGAGATCAAACAGAGTGAAGGAGAAATCAATCAAGATTGAGATCAAGATGGAGAGAGAGAGGGAGAAAGAGAACAAGGGTTTGAGATGTGAGGGGGGAGGGCAGGGCTCAGTGACTTTTAAGGGACAGAACCATCTCGATAGTTAACCGATTTGGTTTGGTAGGTCAAAACTATCAGGTTCAGGGTGGTTTGGCTAACATTGAGCAAGATTGTTGTAGTTGGTGAGCAAAGATTGTGAGAGTAATTCTGTGAAAAACAATAGATACGGAACAAGCTGAGCTTTTATTCAACAAAACCCCATGAAGCATAATTAGCAAGTGTGAGATTTATTTGCATGATGAAAATGACTTAAGAGAGATCTAAGCTTCAAGAAAAGAAATGAATAGAGCATGGTATTGACTCAAACAGTTTCGTAAATATGAAGTTTTAGATTGAAGAGGTTTGGTTACATTAACAAAAGGTTAAAGAAGTTTGGCAAAGCATGATCATCTTGTTTTGCTCCTAAATAACAAAACCTTGTATATTTTCTCTTGACTTGGGCATTTATATATTTGAATGATATCTTTCCATTTTTTGGCTAGTTTAGTAGTTTTGATGGTGCTTTCTTGCAACTCAAATGGGTCTTGATCGCTCAAATCTTGTTCTAGAAGCATTTTCACACCTGCAACTAGTTGATGCTAAAATTAGAAAGCAACTATTACAATACAAAATGAATGATGTTCTCCCATGATCTCCCCAGATTGCCTACAACTCATGGTTTCTCTTCAATTGCCAAGGGTAGAGTTATCCTTACGGCCCCAAATTAACATCCAAACCCCCATGTACACCTGGTTTCCACATAAAAACTAGTGTTTCGCCTTTCAATAGAGGTCCTAGGGCAAACATAGCAGCACTTTAGTGGAAATGGGAGATGAGCTGCTAATAACAACCAAGAAAGGAGGGAATGACAATTGCTTCTTATAACAACAAGAATGTCATGCTCCCAACCTGAAAATGTGAGCTAGGGATCGCAATAAATATCGCATACTTACGAAAAAATCCCTCATCAAGTATGCAAGGCATTCCAATCACGACATCAATGGATCATAGTTGAATTAATTTAAATCACTATAAGTCAAAATTCAATTAAATAACCAATCTAATGGATAATCAAATTTAAAAAGTTTTACATCAAATAATTTTACATTAAAAACTAAAAAATGGCAATAATAAATCTAAGTTCAATGATGTTGGGTATGCCATGTCTCATCTCTAGTCTCACTCCTAATTAACCCCCACATCCGCGACTAAATGTTTAGAATTTGAAAATAAAGGAGAGATAGTGAGCTCGATAGTTTAGAATAATGAAAATCTCAAGGAGATATTCCAAATATTATCATTAGATATGATATTTAAAAATAAATACCATGAATAAACATAACAACGTATTCCATACTAATTTATGTTGGGGGGCCAGAGCTCAATTAATAATAATCAAAGTACCAACATACAACTCCTATTAGTAGGATCCATTGAATCAATGCATAATTCATATTGGCAAAATCCATTGAACACTAATCCGCAACCCCCATTAGCAAGGTTCACTAATCACCACTGAATAGCTCCCATTGGTAGGATCCAGTGACATTGATCCATAATCTCCATCAGCAGGATATAATAGTATCAACACTTAACCATCCTACTAAACAGACTTAGCTGAGAGTTCAAGTTCAATGCATATGAAAATACTTTTGCAAGATAGCATAGGTGTTACAATTCCAATCAACATATGCATATAATGTAACAAACTAATAAACCATAATTTTTTCAAAAATCTCAAATTCATAAATCACTCTTCATTCAAATATATTTTTATAAATCATACATAAATTAAAGATTAATTATTTACTTTCAAAATTAAATTATTTAAATAAAATATCTCAAAAAATTGGTTCATTATTTATCACATAGTTTGACAAGATCCAAACAATTTAAGAAGTTTTATTTCAAATCCACTACTTGACATCTTCTTGTCAAGATGATCATGCCCCTATATGGAATCAAGTCAATAATTAAGAAGGATATGAATAACTATGAAAAAAATAGGATTGATGGATAGTCACATTCAACGGTCTGGGTCTATCTGATTATCATACCTCTATCGATCAAAATCAGGTTAGGAGATAGGTGGATCAACATAGGTCAAGGGTGATCAAATCAATAGTGTCCGATAAAAATTAAGTGGAGGTCAATATATCGTTCTATAATCAGGGATCAATTTAATCAAGTAACTTATCTAGTCAATGATCGCTAAGATATAAGAACTCAATAGAGATCAATAAAAATCGAATCTTATGATGCTCAATAAAAAAAACTCGAATGGTACGAATATGCTGTCCAACTAATAGGATGGATCAAAATCTATCTATCGGATCAACTCAGATTCAAAGCGATATGGTAGGGATCCTTCACTAGATTAATAAATCAAGTAGAAAGAAAATGTCAGAGGAGCAAAAAATTAACAAGGTGGAATAGGATCGATTAGACGATACTATCCAGCATCCCGATCGATCAAATCAAGGTGATTTAATCCAATCATGATTAGATCGGTATACAGATGACTTAATATAAATCATGGATAATCAAAACAAATTATACTTAATCAGGCTAGGATGGATGCCAGCACGATGCTCGGAAACCAACGGTTAGGATTCATTCATCATAACTGATCAAGATCATTGAGAGTCTTTTCAAAGATCCAAAAAACCCTCAAAAAGAATTAATCTAGAGAGAGAAACTTAGGGAGAGAAAGTAAGGAGAGAAGGTGGAGAGAGAAATTAGAGAGAGAAAGAGGGAAGAGGGAGGATGTCACGCCCCCGACCCGAGATTTGAATCGAGGGTCATGGCAACCGCCGCATACTTATAGAATACTTTTTCCATAAGCATGCAAGGCATTTCATGATGATATCTTCACAAATAGTTAAATAAATTTTTTTAATATTTAATAATCAAATCTTAATTTAAATAACAAATCAAAACTTAGTGTTCAAAAGAAAGTAACTGTCTGACAAAGTCAATACTAAAAAATAAAACTAAAGGTCTTGAATCAATTCTGAGAAAAATCCTAAATCAAAGAGCTAACCCCATCTCTAATCGCTCTCCCAACCGAAATCTCGCATCACGCTAATTTTCTGGATCTGTAAGAAAAACATAAAACTTATCATGACTAAATAGCCCAGTAAGCAGTGTACACCTTTAACTGAGTAATCAGGCAAATAATACTATGCATAACAAATCAATATGTAATTTTATGAAATTATATTCGTACTGTCAATCATATATAAAAGTCAATTCATCATAATTTCCAATTATATTTTCTTCTTAAATTCATCAATTTCTTAAATTCTTCTTACCAACCATGACTATGACCACATTATCCCTGTGGCAGGGTCATAATACCGCGTATCTGCTTGCGATGGGCTGCGAATCATCTGGCAGCCAAGTCCTTTGGAACCGCTGGTCTAACTGGCGGTTTTGTCGCTGGTCTATCTGGCGACATGTCGCTGGTCTTACTGACGACATAAATCCTCAGGACAGTCAATTGCCAACGTATATGCCCCCGTTGGCGGGGTCCTCAACACAGTCAGGTTGTCAATTCTTATTGTTTCTTATATCATAATTCTTCATAAATCATGTTTCATATTCTAATTTCGATAATAAAAATATAATCATGTAGTATCGAAATCAATCAATATAATGCATCATGAAATCAATATATTAATCATGCTTCACATAACATTTCAAATAAGATATTTTCATAACAAAATATCATTCATCCAATTCATGCATCGTTTCACAAATCATGTCAGAAGAATACACTATAATTTGCCGATGAATCTAGAAAAGGTGAAACATTACTTACCTCGAACGCATTCCAATAAATCCATAAAATTCTATAAATTTTCTTCCAAAAATTTTGTTCGTAGATCATATCACGATATCCCATGATCAAACATCCACAATCCTATACAGAATCAATTTCAATAATTAGAAAGAATACGAATACTATATTTCAACAGTTTAGACTGGGTCCGATCATCTAATTTCATCTAATCAAAATCTAATTAAGACCTAAACGATCCAAGGTTTGACTATCAGATCAAATCGGATTCGAAGTGATAGGACCGAGGTTTCTTCATCGATTTTATAAAATCAAGTAGAGAGAGAAAATCAGAGGAGAGAGAATTCATGAGGTACAATTCGAATTGATCATGTGACACAATCCAACATTACGATTGGTCCAATATCTCAATTGGTGAAATCAACATGATCAAATCAAGTCATGGCTAAATCGGATCATGGATGATCAAATCTAAAGATTCATGGTTTGATTAAGGTGGGTGCCAGTACGCTGTCTGACAATCATGGATCAGGATTCTTCATTAGAATCAGATCAGGACTATTGAAAGAATTTCTCATTGATAAATCGATCAAGAGAGAGAAATCGATCGAGAGAGAGAAATAACTTTAGAGAGAGAAAATTCTAGAGAGAGAAAATTTTAGAGAGAGAAAACTCATCTTGAACTCTTCAAACGATATGATTCAACAAATTCGATTGATCAGATCAAATCATGCTAAGATTATCATGTGGACAATTCAATAAGATCATGAGAAATAAAATCTAAAAATACTTGATCTGATCAAAGTGGATGTCGGTGTACGTCCGACGATCACAGATCAAAAATCCATCACGAGGATTATTTAAATTCATCATCATTCTTCTCAAAATTTTAGAAATCTTAGGAGAGAGAAATAATCTAGAGAGAGGATTCTAAGAGAGAAAGTAGAGAGAGAAAGTCTAATTCTAGAGAGAGAAAGTCAGGGTTCAGACTGAAGTGAAGAGAGAGAAGAGAGAGAAACTCTCTCTCTCATCAATTTCAATTATTTATTTATTTATTTATTTATTTATTTATATACTTATATATATATATATATATAAATATACATATATATATATATTTATTATTATTATTATTTTCTTTTCTTTTCTTTTTCTTCTTTTTCTTCTTTCTCTTTTCTTTTTCTTCTTTTTCTTTTTCTTCTTTTTTTTCTTTTTTCTTCTTTTTTTTTTTCTTTTCTTCTTTTCTTCTTTTTTTTTTTTTGGTTCTTCCCGTGTCGGAACAGGGGACGGTGTGGCTCATCCTTGGCCGGGCCGTTCAGGCCACGGCCACCACGGCGGAGGTCGGCGGCGGACGGGAACCACTCCCCCGGTCACAGAGGAGCGGGGCCGGCGATCAATTCCGATCGTCGGTGCCGGAAAATCCAATGAAAAAGGCCCAAAAACAGGGCGTCTTTCCCGACCGAAAGATCGGCGACACTCGTCGCCGGCAGCCGTGCACAGGAGCATAGGAGGAAGGAGAAGAAAGAGGGGAAGAAGAGGGAAACTTACCTTGACCTCCGGTGACCTCGCCGGCGAGCAATCACGGCGAGAACCCGAACGGTATCCGCGGCTTCGATTGAGAAAAATGGAGAGAAAGAGAGAGGGAGGAGGCCGATCTTCGGTCTCAAGGGGGAGGGGTATTCTTATAGGGAACCCTAGGACTCCGAGGGGTCCTAGGAGTCCTAATCTGCCCGAGAATCGCCGGAGAAGAAGACTCCTATCGGGAGTCTTCTTCCCGGTTTTGCATCCTCTATTTTTTTTTTTTTTTTTCTGTTTTGGGCTGGCTGGGCTATCACATTCTTCCCCTCTAAAAGAAATTTCATCCTCGAAATTTTTATTGCTTGAGTCTTCATAGTTTCTTACTTAAATCTCATCCACAAATATTCTAATTCTTGATATAAATTCATTCTTAAATCATTTCATAAGAAAAAGTTGGTACATCAAATATCTATCTGAAACGGAACACTTCATTTTCTTATTTATCAAGATCCATGTCTCAAAGATTTTCAATATTTCAAGATTTCGAAATTATGATCTCATTTCCTGAAAAATTATGTTCAATACCTCATGACTAGATCAAAATCAAATCTATCTCTTGTGAATCAATGTCTTTATTTTTGCATAAGAACTTCATTCATCATCATCATTCATTTTTTTTTTTATTTCAAAATATTTACCACTCTTAATTTCAACCCATCATAAGATAGGAAAAACATACTTATGTGAATCATTTGATGATATCACAATCAATCAAAATTCAAAAATATTTCTCTTATTCATACTTTCAAAGGTTTAAGATTTATCATTTCAATCTCATTCTCGAACTTTTGATATTTTATTTCTCGATACAACTTCATCATTAAGTCATTTCATAAAGATCAGTATCACCATTGTTGATTGAATCAATATCACTATTTTCTAGTCATCAAATTTTCTTACTCAAACCCTCAAACTCTTAATATTCTAATTCTTGAAGCAAATTTATCATTAAGTCATTCCATAATAAAATTAATGACTCAAAATTGATTTAAATCAAAACTATATTTTTCTTATAATCAAAATCAATGTCTCTATTCTAAGTAGTATATCAATTTTCTTTATCTAAACATTAACAACTCTTAATTAATCATTCATTATCAAATTATAAATAACTCCAATTCATCTTTTGTAGAACAATCATCAATATCAATAGATAACCTCAATCTTTTTTATTAGTCAGAGAAATAAAAATGATCAAAAGAGTTCTAACTTCAAATTTCATTATACCCTGGAGATGATTATTTGAGTATACTAATCTAAGATCAAAATCATCATTCGATAAACGATCTTAAATTCTTCTAATAAATAAAAATTATAAAATTTAATTTTAAGATATTCTAAATCTAAAATCAAAAATCAAAGGTCCACTCATCCTAGAATTAGGATGTTAATTATTTTTGTAGCATAGTAGGTGGAAGCACTACTTTTAAAAGTCACATTAGGATATCTAAAATGATTCAAAATTTTAAAATATTATTCTTTCTAATGTCAATAAATTTTTTGTATCAAACCATATCATCTATCATAATTCTTTAACTCAAAGAACCAACATTCCTGACTTACTCAAAGTAATCCAGATTACCATGCTTCCGCTGCGCACTCTGATCTAACAATCACAATTTCTTAGGTTACCAAAAAAAAATTTTGATCAAATTATTTCTTTATCTTATCAATAGAAAAGATCTAAAATTTAAATTTCAATTGAAGTCAAAGATTAACTTTCGATTCTCATTCATACTTTTATTGGTGTACAAAAATCTTGATTAACCCTGGAGTTCAATATCATATTTAAACCATCATATAGATTTACTAAAATCAATATGAATCAAATCTTAATTCTCATATCAATTCAATTCGATAAATTTTCAAATCAAAATTCTTATAAGTCAAATCAACGAAAAAAAAAATCTTTCGATGCTCCGCCAAATTTGGACATAATCAGAATAAGAATTTTAAATCATTATTTTTTTTTTCTAAAATTTCTATCATCAGGATCTTCAATATCTATCAAATATCCTTTCATAACAATCATACAAATTTCAAAAATCAAATCTTCATTTAATAGTAGATTCAATTAGGGACCTCGTTAACAAAAGCAAAGGAACTCAATATCAATTCCTAAATCCCAAATTTCTAAATTGTAAATTCACATGGATCTCTTAATCTGAAATAAATATAAATCAGATCTTTTATCTTAATCTAAAGATATCAATTTTTCATTAACAACCTCAACAATAATATCAGAAAATCTCTTGATCAACTTAGATACGAAATCTTTAAATTGAAATTTATACACATCATGTAGTCTCCAAAAGACATAATAAGAT
The DNA here is from genome assembly GCF_000442705.2 of Elaeis guineensis. Taxonomy (NCBI): domain Eukaryota; kingdom Viridiplantae; phylum Streptophyta; class Magnoliopsida; order Arecales; family Arecaceae; genus Elaeis; species Elaeis guineensis. The sequence continues at coordinate 25,978,921 of NC_025997.2, read as the reverse complement.
CCATTATCTAGATCTAAGGATGATGATTAAAGATTCTAGTACGATGAATATTCTACAACCTCAAAATCAATTTCATCAATAAAAAAATAAGCTTCTTTGCAATATCTCCAAATATGCCTTCATCCTAATATGCTACTTTATATATGATCCACATACCAAGTTCACTTTCGATAAATATTCCAATCAAGCACCAAAAAATTTTTTTTTTTTCTTAGCCCATTCTGGAATAATATTTTATAGTCAAATCCTTATCTTGCCAATAATAGTCAACTTCTCAACTAGAAGTAATATCATAGTATTCTTTTCACATCGAATTTGAACTTACGATTCATTTGAATAACCAATGATCAAATTAATAACCACAATGCATAATAAAATTTTATGTCAATCCTTTTGTGACTACTTTCGATCAGGATCTAACTAATCATATCATGATCCATAGATTATCCATCATATTTCAAACTCCATATGTCATGATCTCTTGCGATTCATTTATACAAAATCTCAATATTTAATCAAAAATTTTAAATATTTCTCCCACTACAATCATCAAAGATCTACACTATAATGTCTCAGGTGTCTATCCACTTACACCCATTCTATATCTAATTCTATCTTTCATAATTCATCCACTTATGCTCTGATACCATATTAATTGTCACGCCCCCGACCCGAGATTTGAATCGAGGGTCATGGCAACCGCCGCATACTTATAGAATACTTTTTTCATAAGCATGCAAGGCATTTCATGATGATATCTTCACAAATAGTTAAATAATTTTTTTCAATATTTAATAATCAAATCTTAATTTAAATAACAAATCAAAACTTAGTGTTCAAAAGAAAGTAACTGTCTGACAAAGTCGATACTAAAAAATAAAACTAAAGGTCTTGAATCAATTCTGAGAAAAATTCTAAATCAAAGAGCTAACCCCATCTCTAATCGCTCTCCCAACCGAAATCCCGCATCACGCTAATTTTCTGGATCTGTAAGAAAAACATAAAACTTAACATGAGCTAAATAGCCCAGTAAGCAGTGTACACCTTTAACTGAGTAATCAGGCAAATAATACTATGCATAACAAATCAATATGTAATTTCATGAAATTATATTCGTACTGTCAATCATATATAAAAGTCAATTCATCATAATTTTCAATTATATTTTTCTTCTTAAATTCATCAATTTCTTAAATTCTTCTTACCAACCATGACTATGACCACATTATCCCTGTGACAGAGTCATAATACCGCGTATCTGCTTGCGGTGGGCTGCGAATCATCTGGCAGCCAAGTCCTTTGGAACCGCTGGTCTAACTGGCAGTTTTGTCGCTGGTCTATCTGGCGACATGTCGCTGGTCTTACTGGCGACATAAATCCTCAGGACAGTCAATTGCCAACGTATATGTCCCCGTTGGCGGGGTCCTCAACACAGTCAGGTTGTCAATTCTTATTGTTTCTTATATCATAATTCTTCATAAATCATGTTTCATATTCTAATTTCGATAATAAAACATATAATCATGTAGTATCGAAATCAATCAATATAATGCATCATGAAATCAATATATTTAATCATGCTTCATCATAACATTTCAAATAAGATATTTTCATAACAAAAATACCATTCATCCAATTCATGCATCATTTCACAAATCATGCCAGAAGAATACACTATAATTTGCCGATGAATCTAGAAAAGGTGAAACATTACTTACCTCGAACGCATTCCAATAAATCCATAAAATTCTATAAATTTTCTTCTAAAAATTCTGTTCGTAGATCATATCGCGATATCCCATGATCAAACATCCACAATCCTATACAGAATCAATTTCAATAATTAAAAAGAATACGAATACCATATTTCAACAGTTTAGACTGGGTCCGATCATCTAATTTCATCTAATCAAAATCTAATTAAGACCTAAACGATCCAAGGTTTGACTATCAGATCAAATCAGATTCGAAGTGATAGGACCGAAGTTTCTTCATCGATTTTATAAAATCAAGTAGAGAGAGAAAATCAGAGGAGAGAGAATTCATGAGGTACAATTCGAATTGATCAGGTGACACAATCCAACATTACGATTGGTCCAATATCTCAATTGGTGAAATCAACATGATCAAATCAAGTCATGGCTAAATCGGGATCATGGATGATTAAATCTAAAAATTCATGGTTTGATTAAGGTGGGTGCTAGTACGCTGTCTGACAATCATGGATCAGGATTCTTCATTAGAATCAGATCAGGACTATTGAAAGAATTTTTCATTGATAAATCGATCAAGAGAGAGAAATCGATCGAGAGAGAGAAATAACTTTAGAGAGAGAAAATTCTAGAGAGAGAAAACTCATCTTGAACTCTTCAAACGATATGATTCAACAAATTCGATTGATCAGATCAAATCATGCTAAGATTATCATGTGGATAATTCAATAAGATCATGAGAAATAAAATCTAAAAATACTTGATTTGATCAAAGTGGATGTCGGTGTACCGTCCGACGATCACAGATCAAAAATCCATCATGAGGATTATTTAAATTCATCATCATTCTTCTCAAAATTTTAAAAATCTTAGGAGAGAGAAATAATCTAGAGAGAGGATTCTAAAGAGAGAAAGTAGAGAGAGAAAGTCTAATTCTAGAGAGAGAAAGTCAGGGTTCAGACTGAAGTGAAGAGAGAGAAGAGAGAGAAACTCTCTCTCTCATCAATTTCAATTTTTTATTTTTTTATTTATTTATTTACTTACTTATATATATATATATATAAATATACATATATATATATATATATTTATTATTATTATTATTATTATTATTATTTTCTTTTCTTTTCTTTTTCTTCTTTTTCCTTCTTTCTCTTTTCTTTTTCTTCTTTTTCTTTTTCTTCTTTTGTTTTCTTTTTTTCTTCTTTTTTTTTTCTTGGTTCTTCTTTTCTTCTTTTTTTTTTTTTGGTTCTTCCCGTGCCGGAACAGGGACGGTGTGGCTCATCCTTGGCCGGGCCGTTCAGGCCACGGCCACCGCGGCGGAGGTCGGCGGCGGACGGGAACCACTCCCCCGGTCACGGAGGAGCGGGGCCGGCGATCAATTCCGATCGCCGGTGCCGGAAAATCCAATGAAAAAGGCCCAAAAATAGGGCGTCTTTCCCGATCGAAAGATCGGCGACACTCGTCGCCGGCAGCCGTGCATAGGAGCATGGGAGGAAGGAGAAGAAAGAGGGGAAGAAGGGGGAAACTTACCTTGACCTCCGGTGACCTCGCCGGCGAGCAATCACGGCGAGAACCCGAACGGTATCCGCGGCTTCGATTAAGAAAAATGGAGAGAAAGAGAGAGGGAGGAGGCCGATCTTCGGTCTCAAGGGGAGGGGGTATTCTTATAGGGATCCCTAGGACTCCGAGGGGTCCTAGGAGTCCTAATCTGCCCGGGAATCGCCGGAGAAGAAGACTCCTATCGGGAGTCTTCTTCCCGGTTTTGCATCCTCTGTTTTTTTTTTTTTTTTTCTGTTTTGGGCTGGCTGGGCTATCACAGAGGAAGTCTCTCTTTTTTGCTTCTTTTTTTTCCTTTTTTTCTTTCTTTTCTATTCTTCTTTCCTTTTTTTTCCATTTCTTTCTTCCCCTGGTTCCTTGGCAAAATAGAGGACTCCATTGCCCCTCTTTCTCTAAAGAAAAAGCCTCTCACTAGCATTGACTGAGGCCTGAGGTGGTTGGGGCTATAGTGGTGTAGCTGGAGGTTCACTTCCTTGTGATCGTGGCAACAATTAGAGTTGAAAAATCCATAAAAGTTCACAAAAAACATAGGTAAAATTGGAGGCTTAGTTTTGAAGGAAAATCTGGTGATAGTTGGCCATAATCAAAGCTTCTAAAGGTGGGACATAATGAGGAGAGTGATTAGTGAAAGATGCACGAGATTCTTACTTTATTTCTGGCAATGATTAACTTTTATTTCTGATGAACACAGCAAGCTTAATAACAAGCATCTTAGAAAAGATTTAGGAAGAAGAGGAGGAAAAGCTTGGTTGAAGTTGTCAGCTTCAAGGGAGAGGTGGATCCCCTTCAAATAGAGGGCCAAATGAAGGGAGAATAAGCTGAAAATCTGGCTCCAAATCGAAGTTGGAGTCTTGGTCAGACAAGGAAGAAGAACTCCTTTGAGAGTTCTGCTTCTTGTTCCATGCCCATGCATGTGTAGATCACATGCTGGCTTAAGATATATATATATGTATTTCTTTTAGTTGGACCTAGTAATCTTTTGGGCTGGGTATTACACAGAAAATCAAGATAGTGAAGCATAGGTGTAGAGAACATAGAGAAACATATTGCACATGAAAAATTACTTTTTTATGAACTAGAGAGGGATGCCAACAAACTGATCTAATAGTTATTGATTGTCCAAGGACGTTCTATATCATGAAAGAAAGACATCTAAAATAGCAATTGAAAAGTTTAAAATTTTTTGGTTGTGCCAAATTACTAATTGAAGGCTGCAAGTGCAGCATCGGACTTTAGGGCCTATTCTTTTGTGGGTAAATATTATGAAAATATTGATCAATTTTTTCATTGATCAACTTATCTATATTCTCATACTTTTCAAATGGATAAGATACTTTCTATGGATAGCATTTACCCATGAAATGGAGAAAAAATTTTATTCAACTAAAAGGTGGCTAAATCAATTTTCCATCATCCAGTAAAGTCTGCATTTAATATTATTCCTAAAATGCTCCATCCTCATTTTCAATGCCTCTATTATTCATTGCCCAATAACATAGTCATCCATTTTCTTTAAACCTTAAAAGGATGAAAGATATTATAAAAAATATGGATAAATTTTAACAACTTAGCCAGGAATGTAGTAAAGCAAAAGAACATGAATAATAGATTTCGAAGCCACTTTCCTATGCATAAAAGAATATGGGTAAATTATTTTTCTGTCTAAATATTGTTTGAAAAAATATAGATTTCTAAATATATTTTTTACCCATAAAAGAATGGGCACTAAAAGGAGTGGTAGGTCAAGCAATAGAGAGGATGGCACAAATAATCGGCTAAGGGATAAATTGAAGACAACTGAAGAGAATCTGCACTATTGGTCAAGAGGTGGGGGGAGGGGAGCTGTTTAGTTGTTATAATTTTTCTATGGATCTGATTTAGGAAATTTATAGAAATGCATAAGCATTTTCAAGATGCTCTACTATGTAAGTCGTGGTTCCTTATTGCTACACTAGATGGCTTTTTTTGCATATTCATTTATCTTTCCCACTATTTAGTTGAGTCCCCCCACCCACCCCCAGCCCCTTGACCAATAATGCATATTTCCATCAGTTGTTTATTTATTTAGAAAAACTTTATTCTTTAAAAAAATATAAATATTATTTATTTATTTATTCGCCCCCTATCAACCTTATTCTCCTTTGAACTTCTTTCAACCCTACTGGGAGTTTTCTTGCTTGTCTAATGTTTGTCCCATAAAGAATTCACTCTAAGATCAAAGGAGCACATAGATTTTGTTTTGCTGGGAGCGTGGCAGTGTTTTTTTTTTTCAGAATGAAGGTCATGCATCCAATGTTATCTATTTGTATTTCAGCTATAATTATTGCATGCACACTTACCTGATCCATGTGATTTATGCTGTGGAAGTAAATGACATTCTTGTTATGTGCAAGTCACTTTTGTTGCTGTAATTTATCCTTTTCTGGTGTTGCGGTATATTGGGCAGGTGGCATTTCTTTCTAAATTTTTTTTGATATATCTGCAAGCTTTATGAATCCATTCTGGGTAAGCCTCAATACCATCAGATCATGCAACATGCACTTGCTCAGGCATAATATGTTCATATGGTGTTTTCGTTTTTCTTGTAGAACCTGTGTTTTGGCCTGTTTTTGTGCTACTAGCTACTATTTTTGCTATAGTTGCTGGCCAAGCCATTATCTCAGCAACATTTTCAATTGTCAAATAGTGTCATTCTTTGGGTTGGTTTCCACGTGTCAAGGTTGTCCACACATCAAGGTGGATCCATGGTCAGATGCACATACACGAGAATAACTGGATTCTCACTTAGCTCCGCCCTCATGCGGTGGGTCACTGGCAATCGAGCTTCAGTTCAAGCGAGGAGGCGGTAGCGATGGAGGATGGGTATGGGTGGATGGGAGCGAAGAGCAGAGACAAGTGAGAGCTTGTAGAGGGATTTTATTTAGGGGTCGGGGTTCCTGTTGGTGGGGCTAATCAAGGGAGATGGGGTGGTGCTTTTTTTTTTAAAAAAAAATTTTGGCACTCCTCTCTTAATGCTATTCACTTTTCATCAATATTTAATATATTTTTTAGGAGATTTAACTTGTCCATATTTACCCACTAGCAGATTTGATTTACTCATGTTAAATCATTGAAACATAAGTTAAAAATTAATTATAGCATTTTCATGTTTGACAAACGTGGGTATATACAATCTTTTTTTCAAAATTTGATCTTTTACTCACGTATGTACTTTATGTGACTAAAAAGCGTGGGTGTATGTGACTTTTCTTGCAATGTGATTGCTAAGAGTGCTTTTAGATTTAAGGTCATGTTTTCGGTTGTTAATCTACTCATGTGTCAACTAGAATAATTATTAATCTTAACGATGCTCAGGTCGTTGCAGTTCAAACAGGAGATAGCTGACTGCTCAAGGAGGGAAGATGTGAAATTAATTTTGAGTTTGTATTGTCGAGACTTTGAGTTCTGACAAGGGAAAATGCTTATCATGCTTGACACGGAGCATTGCTGTCAACTAGAAAATGATAAATATCATGTCAATTTATGTCCTACGTGCTTTCATGATCTATCTGATTGACATCCACTAAAGATAAGGCAAGCCAAAAATCAAAAAGATTTAATATAAATATCTCAAGTTTGTATATACAAAACCTTTCTTTTATGCAAGACATGAGTATTTAAGATTGAGGAGGAGCTTTTTCTTCTATACTATTTTGGCCAAAAACTAAAACTTTGGGTATGAATCATCTCTTCTGTTCGGACACCATTAATAATCCTTTTCGAGCCGAAGACAATCTGATAATGACAAAGAGCATCTAGTCCAGCTTGATTTATGGAGCTAGCATAGACTAATTACTCAATCTAGAGGTTGTTGGAGCATTTTTAACCTTGCCGATTTGTGTCTAATTTGATCTCTTGCATGAAACGGTTTCTGATGCGCTATTTTTTTTAGTGCTCAACTTTCCATGATAATTGTTCTGATCAATAAAGAACAAAAATCCAACCATTTTGTTGCAACAGTGCAGGTTTTCTTTTGTCATTTATGCCCGCATAATTACAGGCTTAACATCCTTTTACCAATCCTGTTTGCACTATTTTTACTGGAACGTATCCCAAAATGTCATGGGTGAATGTTGGTCTTGATGCAAGGTTGTCAATGCAAGGAGCCTATACAAAGTTCAGGTTGGGTTTGGTTTGGAAGCATTACGTGAGGACGTAAAATATACTTGGTAAGTGGCAACGTGGTATAACTGTATTCGTGGAATTGTCAATTCCTCAATAAAAACAAGAGAAATATCAACTACGCTCGCTAAACATTAAATTTTAGAAAGTCATAAAGAATAGTATTTAATTCCTAATTTATGGTATTTAATCAGCTGCATCTGATATATGCATGGTTTGATTAAAATTACACTCTCACCCATTATGCTCTTCTGGGCCATTCAAACTCTGTTTACGTCTTCAAAAAGAAGAACCGCAAAACATGAACACCATTGGTCTGAATGCCTGTAAATGTTGAATACCCGAAACTCATGGTCCGAAAGCCGGTATCAGCAAACCCATAAACTCATCGTCTGAAAACCAGTAAAACCTGCAACCTGTAACCCCTTAACTTCAATGTCGGGCATGGGATCAAGCTTTCTCCGCTTGATCCATCACATCCCCCCCACTCTGTACATATTCTACAGCAATCAATATAAGGGTGGTATGACCTCACACTTCATCAAAAAAAAGAAAAAAAAACACTCCCACCAAATTATGAAGAAAAAAACTCAGAACCATTTATCTCATTAATTTGCCAAAAAAGTTTAAATACACTTGTCATCGAACTGGTATTGAGGCTTGTACCAGCTCGTGACCGATTCAATATGGTATGAGTCCAACCATATCATGTCGAGGCATACCAAAACAAGGAGAGGGAGGGGGAGAGAGGAGGGAGGAAGAGGGGGAGAGAGAGGAGGGTGAGGGTAGAGAAGAAGGGAGGGGGAAGAGGGAGAGAAAACTCTAACCTAACCTTAGGAGAATCTGAGGTTGGAGAGAAGAAGAAGAAGAAGAGAAACCAGGATAGGCAGAGTACGGAGAGGAAGTGAAAAAGAGAGAGGGTGTTAGAGTTGCTGTTGGGGTCGATCAAGGGGAGCATAGAGCCTCCATCACTGGTGGTCTTCAGTGATGTGTACCAAATAGCTTTGAACTCCATCATGGAGGAAGAGGGGGGAGATCAAACGAGAGAGAAGGAGAAATCAATCAAGATTGAGATCAAGATGGAGAGAGAGAGGGAGAAAGAGAACAAAGGGTTTGAGATGTGGGGGGGGGTGGGGGAGGGTGGGGCTCAGTGCCTTTTAAGGGACAGAACCATCTTGATAGTTAACCGATTTGGTTTGGTAGGCCAGACCTATCAGGTTCAAGAAGGTCTGGCTAACATTTAGCAAGATTGTTGTAGTTGGTGAGCAAAGATTGTGAGAGTAATTCTGTGAAAAACAATAGATACAGAACAAGCTGAGCTTTTATTCAACAAAACCCCATGAAACATAATTAGCAAGTGTGAGATTTATTTGCATGATGAAAATGACTTAAGAGAGACAATCTAAGCTTCAAGAAAAAAAATGAATAGAGCATGGTATTGACTCAAACAGTTTAATAAATATGAAGTTTTAGATTGAAGAGGTTTGGTTACATTAACAAAAGGTTAAAAAAGTTTGGCAAAGCATGATCATCTTGTTTTACTCCAAAATAACAAAACCTTGTATATTTTCTCTTGACTTGGGCATTTATATATTTGAATGATATCTTTCTATTTTTTGGCTAGTTTAATAGTTTTGATGGTGCTTTCTTGCAAACTCAAAATGGGTCTTGACCGCTCAAATCTTGTTCTAGAGGCATTTTCACATTGCAACTAGTTGATGCTAAAATTAGAAAGCAATTATTACCATACAAAATGCATGATGTTCCCCCATGATCTCCCCCAGATTTCTACAACTCATGGTTTCTCTTCAATTGCCAAGGGTAGAGTTAGCCTTATGGCCCCAAATTAACATCCAAACCCCCATGTACACCTTGTTTTCCACATAAAAACTAGTGTTTCACGTTTCAATAGAGGTCCAAGGGCAAATATAGCAGCACTTTAGTGAAAATGGGAGATGAGCTGCTAATAACAACCAAGAAAGGGGGGAAATGATAATTGCTTCTTATAACAACAAGAATGCCATGCCCTCAACCCGAAAATGTGAGCTAGGGATCGCAATAACTATCACATACTTACGAAAAAATCCCTCATCAAGTCTGCAAGGCATTCCAATCACGACATCTATGGATCATAGTTGAATTAATTTAAATCACTATAAGTCAAAATTTGATTAAATAACCAATCCAATGGATAATCAAATTTAAAAAGTCTTACATCAAATAATTTTTCATTAAAAATTTAAAAATGGCAATAATAAATCTAAGTTCAATGATGTTGGGTACGCCAAGTCCCATCTCTAGTCTCACTCCTAATTAACACCCACATCCGCGACTAAATATTAGAATTTGAAAATAAAAAAGAGATAGTGAGCTCGATAGTTTAGAAGTAATGAAAATCTCAAGGAGATATTCCAAATATTATCATTAGATATGATATTTAAAAATAAATTCCATAAATAAACATAACAACATATTCCATACTAATTTATTTTGGGGGGCTAGAGCTCAATTAATAATAATCAAAGTGCCAACATACAACTCCTATTAGTAGGATCCATTGAATTAATGCATAATTCATATTGGCAAGATCCATTGAACACTAATCCGCAACCCCCATTAGTAAGGTTCACTAATCACCACTGAATAACTTCCATTGGTAGGATCCAGTGAACATCGATCCATAATCTCCATCAGCAGGATATAATAGTATCAGCGCTGAACCTCCTCTAAACAGACTTAGCTGAGAGTTCAAGTTTAATGTATATGAAAATACTTTGCAAGATAGCATAGGTGCTACAATTCGAATCAACATATGCATATAATGTAAAAAATTAATAAACCATAATTTTTTCAAAAATCTCAAATTCGTAAATCACTCTTCATTCAAATATATTTTTATAAATCATACATAAATTAAAGACTAGTTATTTACTTTCAAAATAAAATTATTTAAATAAAATATCTCAAAAAAATGATTCATTATTTATCACATAGTTTGACAAGATCCAAACAATTTAAGAAGTTTTATTTCAATCCACTACTTGACATCTTCTTGTCAAGATGATCACGCCCCTATATGGAATCAAGTCAATAATTAAGAAGGATATGAATATCTATGAAAAAATAGGATTGACAGATAGTCACATTCAACGGTCTGGGTCTATCCGATTATCATAACTCTGTCGATCAAAATCAGGTTAGGAGATAGGTGATTCAACATAGATCAAGGGTGATCAAATCAGTAGTGTCCAATAAAAATTAAGTGGAGGTCAATATATCGTTCTATAATCAGGGATCAATTTAATCAAGTAACTTCATCTTGTCAATGATCACTAAGATACAAGAACTCAATAGAGATCAATAAAAATCAAATCTTATGATACTCAATAAAAAAAACTTGAATGGTACGAATATGCTATCCAACCAATAGGATGGTTCAAAATCTATCTATCGGATCAATTCAGATTCAAAGCGATATAGTAGGGATCCTTCACTAGATTTATAAATCAAGTAGAAAGAGAATATCAGAGGAGAAAAAAATTAACAAGGTAGAATAGGATCGATCAGACGTTACTTTCCAGCATCCCAATTGATCAAATCAAGGTGATTTAATCCAATCATGATTAAATTGGTATACAGATGACTTAATATAAATATGGATAATCAAAACAAATAGCACTTAATCTGGCTAGGATGGATGCCAGCACAATGCTCGGTAACCAACGATTAGGATTCATTCATCAGAACTGATCAAGATCATTGAGAGTCTTTTCAAAGATCCAAAAAACCCTCGAAAAAAGAATTAATCTAAAGACAGAAACTTTAGAGAAAGAAAGGAGGGAGATAAGGTGGAGAGAGAAATTAGAGAGAGAAAAGAGGGAAGAGAGAGGAAGTCTCTCTTTTTTGCTTCTTCTTTTTTGCCTTTTTTTCTTTCTTTTCTTTTCTTCTTTCCTTTTTTTTCCATTTCTTTCTTTTCCTGGTTCTTTGGCAAAATAGAGGACTCCATTGCCCCTCTTTCTCTAAAGAAAAAGCCTCTCACTAGCATTGACTGAGGCCTAAGGTGGTTGGGGCTATAGTGGTGTAGTTGGAGGTTCACTTCTTTGTGATCGTGGCAACAATTAGAGTTGAAAAATCCATAAAAGTTCACAAAAATCATAGGTAAAATTGGAGGCTTAGTTTTGAAGAAAAATCTGATGATAGTTGGCCATAACCAAAGCTTTTAAAGGTGGGACATAATGAGGAGAGTGATTAGTGAAAGATTCAAGAGATTCTTAATTTATTTCTGGCAATGATTAACTTTAATTTCTGACGAACACAGCAAGCTTAATAACAAGCATCTTAGAAAAGATTTAGGAAGAAGAGGAGGGAAAGCTTGGTTGAAGTTGTCAGCTTCAAGGGAGTGGTGGATCTCCTTCAAATAGAGGGCCAAATGAAGGGAGAATAAGCTGAAAATCTGGCTCCAAATCGAAGTTGGAGTCTTGGTCAGACAAGGAAGAAGAACTCCTTGAGAGTTCTGCTTCTTGTTCCATGCCCATGCATGTGTAGATCACATGCTGGCTTAAGATATATATGTATTTCTTTTAGTTGGACCTAGTAATCTTTTGGGCTGGGTATTACACAGAAAATCAAGATAATGAAGCATAGGTGTAGAGAACATAGAGAAACATATTGCACATGAAAAATTACTTTTTCATGAACTAGAGAGGGATGCCAACAAACTGAGCTAATAGTTATTGATTGTCCAAGGACGTTCTATATCATGAAAGAAAGACATCTAAAATAGCAATTGAAAAGTTTAAAATTTTTTGGTTGTGCCAAATTACTAATTGAAGGCTGCAAATGTAGCATCGGACTTTAGGGCCTATTATTTTATTGGTAAATATTATGAAAATATTGATCAATTTTTTCATTGATCAACTTATCTATATTCTCATACTTTTCAAATGGATAAGATACTTTCTATGGATAGTATTTACCCATGAAATGGAGAAAAAATTTTACTCAACTAAAAGGTGGCTAAATCAATTTTCTATCATCCTGTAAAGTATGCATTTAATATTATTCCTAAAATGCTCCATCCTCATTTTCAATACCTCTATTATTCATTGCCTAATAACATAGTCATCCACTTTCTCTAAACCTTAAAAGGATAAAAGATATTATAAAAAATATGGATAAATTTTAACAACTTAGCCAGGAATGTAGTAAGGCAAAAGAACATGAATAATAGATTTCGAAGCCACTTTCCTATGCATAAAAGAATATGGGTAAATTATTTTTCTGTCTAAATATTGTTTGAAAAAATATAGATTTCTAGATATATTTTTTACCCATAAAAGAATGGGCACTAAAAGGAGTGGTATGTCAAGCAATAGAGAGGATGGCACAAATAATCGGCTAAGGGATAAATTGAAGACAACTGAAGAGAATCTGCACTATTGGTCAAGAGGTGGGGGAGGGGAGCTGTTTAGTTGTTATAATTTTTCTATGGATCTGATTTAGAAAATTTGTAGAAATGCATATGCATTTTCAAGATACTCTACTATGCAAGTCGTGGTTCCTTATTGCTACACCAGATGGCTTTTTTTGCATATTCATTTATCTTTCCCACCATTTAGTTGAGTCCCCCCACCCACCCCCCAACCCCTTGACCAATAATGCATATTTCCATCAGTTGTTTATTTATTTAGAAAAACTTTATTCTTTAAAAAAATATAAATATTGTTTATTTATTTATTCGCCCCTATCAACCTTATTCTCCTTTGAACTTCTTTCAACCCTACTGGGAGTTTTCTTGCTTGTCTAATGTTTGTCCCATAAAGAATTCACTCTAAGATCAAAGGAGCACATAGATTTTGTTTTGCTGGGGAGCGTGGCACTATTTTTTTTTTTTCGAAATGAACGTCATGTATCCAATATTACCTATTTATATTTCAGCTACAATTATTGCATGCACACTTACCTGATCCATGTGATTTATACTGTGGAAGTAAATGACATTCTTGTTATGTGCAAGTCACTTTTGTTGCTGTAATTTATCCTTTTCTGGTGTTGCGGTATATTGGGCAGGTGGCATTTCTTTCTAAATTTTTTTTTGATGTATCTGCAAGCTTCTATGAATCCATTCTAGGTAAGCCTCAATACCATCAGATCATGCAACATGCACTTGCTCAGGCATAATATGTTCATATGGTGTTTTCGTTTTTCTTGTAGAACTTGTGTTTTGGCCTGTTTTTGTGCTACTAGCTACTATTTTTGCTATAGTTGCTGGCCAAGCCATTATCTCAGCAACATTTTCAATTGTCAAATAGTGTCATTCTTTGGGTTGTTTTCCACGTGTCAAGGTTGCCCACACATCAAGGTGGATCCATGGTCAGATGCACATACACGAGAATAACTGGATTCTCATGGTCCTTTGTCTGGCTATTACTATGGGTTTTCATGACACAAATCTATTGCAAAATGCATATTGCAACTGACAATATCAACTTGATAAATATTATAAACCAAAAGCTCAAAAATTTTTCTCTCTTATTACCGCATATTAATTTTCATGGTTGTCACAGAAATAATGCTTACATATCTTTGCATATGCTCATGCTACGATGTGCTATTAATTTTTGGGTATCAGTATTAGCTCTTCTGTGTACTTAATGCTAACAAATATTAACAGTCACCCTCATATATTAGTTCTAGGCTGTAATTTCAGGCATTGCATGCATAACCATGCATAATGTTCATAACTATAATGAGAAAAAACTTGGATTGATTGCTAAGAGAGCTTTTAGATTTAAGGTCATGTTTTCAGTTGTTAATCTACTCATGCGTCAACTATAATAATTATTAATCTTAACGATGCTCTGATCGTTGCAGTTCAAACAGGAGATAGCAGACTGCTTAAGGAGGGAAGATGTGAAATTAATTTTGAGTTTGTATTGTCGTGACTTGAGTTCTGACAAGGAAAAATGCTTATCATGCTTGACATGGAGCACTGCTGTCAACCAGAAAATGATAAATATCATCACGTCAATTTATGTCCTACTTTCATGATCTATCTGATTGACATCTACTAAAGATAAGGCAAGCCAAAAATCAAAAAGATTTAATATAAATATCTCAAGTTTGTATATATAAAACCTTTCTTTTCATGCAAGACATGAGTATTTAAGATTGAGGAGGAGCTTTTTCATCTATACTATTTTGCACTGCCCAATATGCTGTGCTACTCCTGAATCAATAAATCACTATTTATTTTTTGTTCTTAGGCTTCATTCATTTGGCAGGCAATCACCTCCAAACTTCATATCACAGATACACTCTCATCAATAAAAGATCTTTGGAATAGTTGGCGAGAAGAACTACCTTCAGAAATTATTGAGAAAGACTGGGATGTCATTGCTTCTATCACCTACTGGTTAATTTGGAAGGAAAGAAATAGAAGACTATTGCAATTCGAAGCACTCTCAATGATTATCATGTTTCAGAGAATCTATCAAATAATTCAAGGCCGAATGTCAACCATAGAGGATAAATCAAAAATAAGAATTGAAAATTTTATTAAATAGCTAATGTAATGTTTTTGTAAACTCTACTGTCATTCTCTGTAATGACTGCATAATTCTCCTTAAGAAAGCCTTCCATATCTTATTGTTGGTTGACCTAGGCCAACCAAATCCATCATCAGCTTTTTGTAAACTCATCTATGAATAAAATTAGGATGGTTTCACCTCCCATTTCCATCAAAAAATAAAAATAATAAGGTTGTCTTGATGCAGAATTCCACCGATATCGGAGAAGCTGGAGTCGAGGAGATCATGGCCGCCCCGGGATCTGTAAGAAAAGTCTAAACTGGAGTTGGGGGTGCTCCGACAAGACTCTCTGACGTTCAAGTCAGTACTCTGCTTCAACAGAAATGGAGCACTCGAATGGAATTTTAGCGAAGTTTAGAGATAATGCTTAGAGCTTAAGGGCTTTTCGAGAGCTTGAGAAAGCTTAAAAAAAATCTTCTGAAACTGTTGCCTTATCCCATTTTATAGTGGAATGCGGTACGATCCCGCCATTAATGGTGCAGACAACTGGAGAGTTGTCAAATCATCGGGGCTGTCAAATCGATGTGGGTTGTCAGGTCATCAGAATTAACCCATTTCCTTAGCAAGACAATGCCCTAGGGCGGTCGCACAGCATGTCCTTGACAGGACAACAGCCCATAGCAGTTGTACGGCATTTGGACGGGCTGGCCGACTATATGTCGGTATTCGATTGTCGGGACATCGGTTGATGACTCGAAAATACTATCGGCTGATCTGTGCCTTGTAGAAGTCGGACGTCGGCTGCCACCCCCGACAGTGAGTCGATGATATGGGTTCGACCGTTCGATCGGTTGGAAACAGTATTGGTCTGTTTGGCCGGCATACCTTCGATTGGATATTGTTGGCAGTCATTGTCGGAGTCGTCTATCTGTCCGGTGGGTAGAGTCGGGCATCGGTCTGACCGGTCCGAGGATAAGTCGACGTACGGGGGTCAGTCGGTATATCCAAACAAGGACCATGCAATGGCTTCTTTCCTGTCTTGTGGTCCATGACCACCACCACATGGGCTGATCACTGGGAGGTCATAATAGTGGAGACCATAGAAGATTCAAACTCCTTCCTTGGCATCCAGCACTATTCAATTGTAACTGAGATGGAGCCCATCCGTTGTAGAAGTTCGTTTGGAATCCAATTCTGTTGTAGGAGTTCGACGGAGTCCGGTTCTTGTAGGAGTCCGAAAGGAGGCCGCTTACTGTAGAAGCTCGGATGGAGACGGTTGTCGTGGAAGCCCGAATGGAGTCCGCTTGCAATAGAAGTTCGGACGAAATTCGCTTACTGTAGAAGCCCGGTGAAATTGGAAGGCGGTCGACCACTGTAGAAAATGGCTGATAGTGAAGCCCAGAGAGCATTTGAAGCAGTCTGATAGACGACTGAAGGAGCCATTATTGGAGAAGTCTGGAGGTTACGATAGGAGTTCATCTGTTGGAGGAATCTGGAGGACACTGTAGAAGGCCGACTGCTGGAGGAGTCCGGATGGTACTGTGGAAGCTCGGACGGCTGGGGGAGTTCAGAAAGATGCCGCACAAGGTCAGAAACCGGAAGAGTCTTGGGAGGGTTGGCCTCTTACGAACTTCGGCTGGGGTTATTTTATACCCAACACTAGTGACGCCCCTCCCCCTCCAAGGTCTCCAAGCTGAAGGAGCAGATCCCGACCCTAGTCTCGGAGGCAAGGGCCCAAGCAGTGGAGTTCAAGACCTCCTCCGAGATGAGGGATCTGAATATCAAGTTCGGTCAAGTCGCTTTATCAAAGGCTTCGAGCTTTGCCAGGAGAAGGTGATCGAAAAGTTTCTCGAACTCGACCTCAGCTTCCTGGATGAAGCATCCGACGATGAAGCCGGACCTTCCAAGCTGCTGTCGGTCTCCCTCCAGTCGAGACCTCTTCAACTACTGCAGCTGCCGTGACCGACCTTCCGGGGGTGCCGAGCTCTTCACTTCTGCTCTAGAGGTCCGAAACCTCTAATTTTATACTTTTCTTTGTTACAACTCTTTTTTTTTGTACTTAAGAATTATTCAATCAATGAAATCGAATTCTTCTTTACAGAGAGCTCCTTTTTCTTCTTCTACTTCCTTTTTCTTCTTTTTTTTTTTTTTTGCAATGACTTGCTTTGTGACGCTCTTGTTTTTCGACAACAGTGCCCTGCCGAAGCTCTTCCCCTACTGCAGGGGATTCCCGTGAAGTCTATGATCGGGGATCTGAGAAGAAAAGTTCGTCACCTAATGAAGAAATCAAAGAAGATGGACGCCAAACTTCATAGGCTGAGGAAGAGCCATTCGGAAGCCACCGTGGAGGTTACTCGCCTTCAGAACCTCCACAAAAAGACTTCATGAACTACAACGGAAGAAGGCCAACTTCGTGAAGAAGCTTGAGTAACTCGAGAAATGCGCCAGCGATCGATCTTGGACTCAGGCCCCCAAGATCAGCTCCCTCGAGGTTGAATTGGCGGCCGCACGTGAGAAGAACGGACTCCGTCCGAACTCCTACAATAGAATTGGATTCCAGACGAACTTCTACAACGGACGGGCTCCATCTCAGTTACAACTGAGTAGTGCTGGATGCCAAGGAAGGAGTTTGAATCTTCTATGGTCTCCACTATTATGACCTCCCAGTGATCAGCCCATGTGGTGGTGGTCATGGACCACAAGATAAGAAAGAAGCCATTGCATGGTCCTTGTTGGGATATACCGACTGACCCCCGTACGTTGACTTATCCTCGGACCGATCCGACCGATGTCCGACTCTACCCATCGGACAGACAGACGACTCCGACAATGACTGCCGACAATATCCGACCAAGGTATGCCGGCCAAACAGACCAATACTGTTCCCAACCGATCGAACGGTCGAACCCATATCACCGACTCACTGTCGGAGGTGACAGCCGACGTCCGACTTCCACAAGGCACCAGATCAGCCGACGATATTTTCGAGTCATCACCCGACGTCCCGACAGTCGAATACCGACATATAGTTGGCCAGTCCGTCCAAACATCGTACAACCGCTATAGGCTGTTGTCCTGTCAAGGACATGCTGTGCACCGCCCTGGGCATTGTCCTGCCAAAGACATGGGTTAATTGTGATGACCTGACAACCCACGCCGATTTGACAGCCCCCAGTGATTTGACAACTCTCCAGTTGTCTGCACCATTAATGGCGGGACCATACCGCATTCCACTATAAAATGGGATAAGGCAATAGTTTCGAGAGATTTTTTTTAAGCTTTCTCAAGCTCTCGAAAAGCCCTTAAGCTCTAAGCACTATCTCTAAACTCCACTAAAATCTCATTCGAGTGCTCCATTTCTGTTGAAGCAGAGTACTGACATGAGCGTCGGAGGATCTTGCCGGAGCACCCCCAACTTCGGTTTAGACTTTCCTTGCAGGTCCCAACGGCGGCTGTGATCCCCTCGACTCCAGCTTCTCCGGCATCGGTGGAATTCTACATCAACAGGTTGGTTATGACTTATACCCATTTCACCCGTTTAGGACTTGCTCGGCCCATTTAAAACTTGCTCAACTCGTTTATCCAAATTCAACATATTTTTAAATAGGTTATGTAGGTCTAGTCAGATTACCTTTTTAATGAAAAGACAACATCAAATTCAGATTTTTGATCTGTTTAATAAATAGTTCGGTTCGAGTTGACAGATTTTTGATCCGATCCATATTTGACTTGACCTATATCCTTCTCGATTGCCATCATTAGTAAATAAGTTGGACATGGGTTTGTTCTTTTTAACCCAATTGTAAATTAGTCCATTGTACCTAGGCTTAAGCTTTATCGAGTTGACCTGAATTTGATCTGATCTAAGCTTGGCCGACCAGATCTATTGCCACCCCAAACAAATCAAACAAGACCTTTTGTCTCCTGTTGTTTTTGGTCTTTGCTATCTTTTCTTCTTTTTCTACATGCAAATCTGTTGGTTATTGTGATGAATCTACCATCTTACATATACTTGTTTCCACTATTCTTGCCTTCTTGGTGCTAATTTTCCTCCTGTTCTTGGATCTAATCATCCATCAAAACTTTGTAATTCTATGTAGTTTCCTATTTAACAAGAGTTATCATTATTTCTAAGATAAATAAAAATTATTTTTTCAAGCAAATATGTCAATTGTGGTGGGGTGCAAGCATGATGTTCTATTATTTAATTAGCATTTTTAATAACTCATGCTTAATAACAACCTTTATGTCTTTATACCTATTACAGAGAAAATACTCTAATTTGACTTTGTACAGAAGAAATTATAAGTTTTTCTGCATCAGAAAATGCTTGTTTGTCATGACATCTATATTAGCTGCTTAAATAACAAAATGTAAAATATCACTCACCAATCTGCTTACCATCCAGATTTTGGAAAACTTTTTCTTGATAATTGTCATGATTATCTTGCTTAATTTCATAGATTGCGATATTATCTAATGCACAGCTGAGGTGATTATGGTTGCATGCATTATGCTGGTTGGCCTCTTCGCTTTACAGCATAGAGGCACTCAGAGTGTAGACTTTCTGTTCGCACTTGTTGTCATCATTAATTGGCTCTTGTTTATTGGTGTGGTTGGTCTGTTCAATATTGTTCGCTTGAACCCCATAATTTGTCATACTCTTTCTCCACACTATATCATTAAGTTCTTCAGAAGGACATGAAAAGATTGCTGGATTTCTTAGAGGGATTATTCTTTTGTATTACAGGTTATTTTATAGAACACAGTCCAAGATGCTTTCCGCTTTTATCTATTAATAGCCTCTTATGTTGAATTTACATGATTCACGTAGGTACTGGAGTTGTGTTTGTAGATCTTTGGCCACTTCACTGATTTATGCATTAAGGTGTGGTAGCTAAACATATCTACTTTTTTCTCTTAGAGGTTTCTATCTTCATCAAAGACAAGCGATGAAGTAGAAATCATCTAGAAGAAGAAAGTGTCATCCTGAATACGATAATATGAAAGCAAAATATCTTTTATTTCACATGAATATTAACTAATGCAAAAGCCAACTTGTCTTTTCTTATTACTTGTCATTACTAAATATAGTGTTGTGCTTGCGATCATTCATATTATTACCTCTTGTTGTGGGTCGTGCAACCTCAGCCATGGATCTTGGGACTCACCCTCAGAAATTTCAGACCGACGAGGACAGGAACTATCGGATCTGTCAAAGAAAGCTAAGGCAAAATGACCACACCTACTCGAACGCTCACCGACCATTGGATCAATCCCTGGTTGACCCCTAGTTTCGAAAATTTTTCGACCTCCGGGTCGACATCCCATCATTAGCAGGAATGAAGCCAATGACCGACACTGACCTTCGATCGAAATTCTTTCAACCTCCGGTCAATATCTCATCATCAGTGGGAATGAAGTCCATGACTGACACCAACCTCAGAGTCGGAATTCTGTCGATCACTAAAGATAAAATCCCACGTAGGCATAACAAACACCCATGACTAACCACCTACAGGCTTAGGTCCGATGGCCTATAGCCTAAGCATAGAAAACTCCGACACCTCTCTATATAAGAAGGTAGTAAAGGGACCCTCACATAAGCTCTGGTAGGCCAATCCGCCCATTTTCAACTCTATACTCTCTCTATTTATGCTTAAGCTCCAGCTAACTTAACCATCAAAGTGTCCCTCGTTAGAGATCCCATCTTCAGTGCGAGCGAGCTTCTTTTGTAGATGCATCTGGTGTCTCAGCATCTAGATCACCCTCCGTCTTTAGCCACAACAACACCATTGGAGCCTTCACGCAAAACCTCCATTGAGTCACCCTACTATAGTAAACAACACCGTTATCTCTTTTTTTTTTTTCCATTTTCTTTAACTCTCAAGAGACATCACAGTTCCTAGTTTTTGATAATGCATAGCAATGTATACCATATGTAATGTTGAAACTCAAGAACACAGTGGCAAGAATAAATGCTTACATGTTTGAGGACATCAAGACAATGTTACATACTTCAAGCACACTTTATGAGCAAACACACTGCATTCAAGAAGTTATGTATGGAATTCATTAGTAGACTACCATTTGGAATTCTCATGCTAGAACTTATACATGAGATTGCATTGATATATAATGGCAAAACCTTCACTTATGTAGCATAATAAGCATTTACTTGCTAATGGACCTACTTTGTCTATGCCCCTTTCCCATCTTAAGGTAGATCAAGCACTATTTTGACGATCATCCAACTTATAGAGAGTTTTTTTATTAGTATTGAATTTTCAGACAAAGCTTTTAGTAGATTTTCATCCTGACCTGTTGAACAAGATGGCATTTTAGAAATTTGATGACTTTTATGAGTAATGTTAAGGAAATATATTACCACTCCGATACTAATCGTGGACCGATCTCTTGCGTGGGAACCTAGGTATTAATCCAGCAAACTGAAAAAGAGATAAGGAGAAGCACGGAAGCCTGATTTGATGGTGGATTGGAGTAGCAAGGCTACCTTCTTTCCTGCATGCAACCCTAGGTGGAAACTAGGGATGTGAGAGAGAGAGAGACGGCTAGGATTTCAGAAGAAAAAGCTCTATATTCATTCTTCTTTTTTCTCAGTATTGCAAGACCTGTATATATACCAATTACAATGGATTAAATAACCCAAGCCCAAAAAATTTTCTAGGCTAACTCATACATGAAAGTACTCGTCCAAGCCTAAGTCTTGCATGCTCTCACCCATAGACTTAATCCCAGTCCAAACGTTGAGTTAGCCCCTTTAAGACTCTCAAACCAGACCTTAAGGCACTTATGATCAAACCCGACCTTAGATCCAAATAGAAAATTCATCTCACTATACTTGAGTTGACTCAGATTGGGACTGAGTCGACTCACCTGAAATCTAGTCGACTCAGACTAGTATCGAGTGGACTAACCTACATCCGTCTATAGTTTTTTTGAGACCCGTCTTTCAGTTTGGCCCCTCCTTTGAGACATAGTCGATCCACTCTGAGACTGGATCGACTCACCTTCAACTTAGTTGATCCAATCTCAGAATGAGTCAAATAAGTTCTGCTGGTGGCTCCTTTGACCTCTTGATCTCTCAAGGCTTGGGAGCACTACATCAACTCCTACAAGTAATTTATGATCTCATGTAAATGAATAATTTTTTGATATCATTCATATTTTATCATACTATGCTAATCTTTTAGTTTGGCTCTTTCTTCGTTCTTTTATTTTCTTGAGTTCTTGACTTTTGATTAGAATTTGTTTTGATAACATATCTCGAAATGTTTATTAGCGTGAACATAAAATAAAATAGGCAAACATGAGAAAGGAGGGTGTTAGAGAAGTAGTATACAAAGATGAGAATGAGTAGACATCAAATCCTTATGGTTTCTATGTTTTGAATGAAGTTAAGATAATATTTGAGACATGTAAACACTAACAAGAGATGAGTGATATGCAAGACTAAGATTGGTCGGACTGGTATTGAGGCTTGTACCAGCTCGTGATCGATTCAATATGATATCAGTCCAACCATATCATGTCGAGGCATACCAAAATAAGGAGAGGGAGGGGGAGAGAGAGGAGGGAGGAAGAGGGGGAGAGAGAGGCGGGTGAGGGCAGAGAAGAAGGGAGGGGGAAGAGGGAGAGAAAACTCTAACCTAACCTTAGGAGAACCTGAGGTTGGAGAGAAGAAGAAGAAGAAGAGAAAGCAGGATAGGCAGAATATGGAGAGAGAGTGAAAAAGAGAGAGGGTGTTAGAGTTGCTGTTGGGGTCGATCAAGGGGAGCATAGAGCCTCCATCACCGGTGGTCTTCAATGATGTATAGCAAAGAGCTTTGAACTCCATCATGGAGGAAGAGGGGGGAGATCAAACGAGAGTGAAGGAGAAATCAATCAAGATTGAGATCAAGATGGAGAGAGAGAGAGAGAAAGAGAACAAAGGGTTTGACATGTGAGGGGGGAGGGCTGGGCTCAGTGACTTTTAAGGGACAGAACCATCTCGATAGTTAACCGATTTGGTTTGGTAGGTCAAAACTATCAGGTTCAGGGTGGTTTGGCTAACATTGAGCAAGATTGTTGTAGTTGGTGAGCAAAGATTGTGAGAGTAATTCTGTGAAAAACAATAGATATGGAACAAGCTGAGCTTTTATTCAATAAAACCCCATGAAGCATAATTAGCAAGTGTGAGATTTATTTGCATGATGAAAATGACTTAAGAGAGATAATCTAAGCTTCAAGAAAAG
>NC_025997.2:25839702-25847836 GCF_000442705.2 Elaeis guineensis | reverse complement strand
ATGGAACAAGAAGCAGAACTCCCGAAGGAGTTCTTCTTCCTTGTCTGACCAAAACTCCAACTTCGATTTGGAGCCAGATGTTTAGCTTATTCTCCCTTCATTTGGCCCTCTATTTGAAGGGGATCCACCTCTCCCTTGAAGTCGACAACTTTAGCCAAGCTTTCCCTTCTCTTCTTCGCAAATCTTTTCTAAGAAACTTGTTGATTAAGCTCATTGTGTTCGCCAAAAATCTAGGTTAACCATTGCCAAAAATAAAGTAAGGATCTCTTGAATCTTTCACTAATCACTCTTCCCATTATGTCCAACCTTTATAAGCTTTGGTTATGGCCAACTATTACCAGATTTTCCTTCAAAACTGAGCCTCCAATTTTACCTATTTTTTTGTGAACTTTTATGGATTTTTCAACTCTAATTGTTGCCACTATCACAAGGAAGAGAACCTCTGGCTACACCACTATAGCACCAACCACCTTAGGCCACAGTCAATGCCAGTGAGAGGCTTTTTGTTCAAAGAAAGAGGGGCAATGGAGTGCCCTATTTTGCCAAGGAACTAGGGGAAGAAAGAAATGGAAAAAAAAGGAAAGAAGAAAAGAAAGAAAAGAAAAAAGAAGCAAAAAAAGAGACTTCCTCTCTCTTCCCTCTTTTCTCTCTCTAATTTCTATCTCCATCTTCTCTCTCTACTTTTTCTCTCTAAAATTTCTCTCTCTTGATTAATTCTTTCTTCAAGGGTTTTTTGGATCTTCAAAAAGACTCTTAATGATCTTGATTGATTCTGATGAACAAATCCTTACCCTTGGTCGTCGGGCATCGTGTCGGCATCCATCCTAGCCAGATTAAGTACTGTTTGTTTTGATATTATCCATAATTTATATTAAGTCATCTATATACCAATTTAATCATGATTGGATTAAATCATCTTGATTTGATCAATCGGGATGCTGGACAGTATCATCTAATCGGTCCTATTCCATCTTGTTAATTTTTTTCTTCTCTGATATTCTCTTTCTACTTGATTTATAAATCTAATGAAGGGTCCTTGCCATAGCGCTTTGAATCCAAATTGATCCAATAGATAGATTTTGAACCATCCTATTGGTTAGACAGCATATTCGTACCATTCGAGTCTTTTTTTTATTGAGTATCATAAGATTCGATTTTCATTGATCTCTATTGAGTTCTTGTATCTAAGCGATCATTGACTAAATGAAGTTACTTGATTAAATTGATCCCTAATTATAGAATGATATATTGACCTTCACTTAATTTTTATTGGATACTACTGATTTGATCACCTTTGATTTATATTGAACCACCTATCTCCTAGTCTGATCTTGATCGACAAAGTTATGACAATCAGATGGACCCAGACTGTTGAATGTGACTATCCGTCAATCCTATTTTTTCATAGTTATTCGTATCCTTCTTAATTATTGACTTGATTCCATATAGGGGCATAATCATCTCGACAAGAAGATGTCCAGCAGTGGATTTGAAATAAAACTTCTTAAATTGTTTGGATCTTGTCAAAGTATGTGATAAATAATGAACCATTTTTTTGAGATATTTTATTTACATAATTTTATTTTGAAAGTAAATAATTAGTCTTTGATTTATGTATGATTTATAAAACTATATTTGAATGAAGAGTGATTTATGAATTTGAGATTTTTGAAAAAATTATGATTTATTAATTTGTTACATTATATGCATATGTTGACTGGAATTGTAACACCTATGCTATCTTGCAAAAGATTTTCATATACATTAAACTTGAACTCTCAGCTAAGTATGTTTAGTGGGATGGTTAAGCGTTGATACTATTATATCCTGCTAATGGAGATTATGGATCGATGTTCACTGGATCCTACCAATGGGAGTTATTCAGTGGTGATTAGTGAATCTTGCCAATAGGGGTTACGAATTAGTATTCAATGGATCTTGCCAATACAGATTATGTATTGATTCAATGGATCCTACTAATAGGAGTTATATGTTGGCACTTTGATTATTATTAATTGAGCTCTAGCCCCTCAACAAAAATTAGTATGGAATATGTTGTTATGTTTATTCATGATATTTATTTTTAAATATCATATCTAATGATAATATTTGAAATATCTCGTTGAGATTTTCATTACTTCTAAACTATCAAGCTCACTATCTTTCCTTTATTTTCAAATTCTGACATTTAGTCGTGGATGTGGGTGTTAATTAGGAGTGAGACTAGAGATGAGACTTGGCATAACCAACATCATTGAACTTAGATTTATTATTACCATTTTTAATTTTTAAATGAAAAATTATTTGATGTAAGACTTTTTAAATTTGATTATCCATTGGATTGGTTATTTAATTGAATTTTGACTTATAGTGATTTAAATTATTTCAACTATGATCCATGAATATCGTGATTGGAATGCCTTACATACTTGAGGAGGGATTTTTTTCATAAGTATGCGGTAGTTATTGCGATCCCTAGCTTGCTATTTCGGGTTGGGGGCATCATATTCTTGTTGCTATAAGAAGTAATTGTCATTCCCTCTTTTCTTGGTTGTTATTAGCAGCTCATCTCTCATTTCCACTAAAGTGCTGCTATGTTTGCCCTAGAACCTCTATAGAAAGACGAAACACTATTTTTTATGTGGAAAACAGGGTGTACATGGGGGTTTGGATGTTAATTTGGGGCCACAAGGCTAACTCTACCCTTGGCAATTGAACAGAAACCATGAGTTGTAGCAATCTGGGGGAGATCATGGGGGAACATCATGCATTTTCCATTGTAATAATTGCTTTGTAATTTTAGCATCAACTAGTCGCAATGTTAAAATGCCTCTAGAACAAGATTTGAGCGATCAAAACCCATTTTGAATTTGCATGAAAGCACCATCAAAACTATTAACTAGCCAAAAATGGAAAGATATCATTCAAATATATAAATGCCCAAGTCAAGAGAAAAAATACAAGATTTTGCTATTTAGGAGTAAAACAAGATGATCATGCTTTGCCAAACTTCTTTAACCTTTTATTAATGTAACCAAACCTCTTCAATCTAAAACTTCATATTTACCAAATCGTTTGAGTCAATACCATGCTCTATTCATTTCTTTTCTTGAAGCTTAGAATGTCTCTCTTAAGTCATTTTCATCATGCAAATAAATCTCACACTTGCTAATTATGCTTCATGGGGTTTTGTTGAATAAAAGCTCAGCTTGTTTAGCATCTATTGTTTTTCACAGAATTACTCTCACAACCTTTGCTCACTAACTGCAACAATCTTGCTCATTGTTAGCCAAACCATCCTGAACCTAATAGTTCTGGCCTACCAAACCAAACCGATTAAGTATTGAGATGGTTCTGTCTCTTAAAAGTCACTGAGCCCCGCCCTCCCCCCCACATCTCAAACCCTTTGTTCTCTTTCTCCCTCTCTCTCTCCATCTCGATCCCAATCTTGATTGATTTCTCCTTCTCTCTCGTTTGATCTCCCCCCTCTTCCTCCATGATGGAGTTCAAAGCTCCTTGGTACACATCACTGAAGACCACCGGTGATGGAGGCTCTATGCTCCCCTTGATCGACCCCAACAGCAACTCTAACATCCTCTCTCTTTTTCACTCCCTCTCCCCACTCTACCTATCCCGCTTTCTCTACTTCTTCTTCTTCTCTCCAACCTCAGATTTTCCTAAGGTTCGGGTTCGAGTTCTCTCTCCCTCTTCCCCCTCCCTTCTTCTCTGCCCCTCACACCCTCCTCTCTCTCCCCCTCTTCCTCCCTCCTCTCTCTCCCCTCCCTCTCCTTGTTTTGGTATGCCTCGACATGGCATGGTTGGACTGATACCATATTGAATCGATCACGAGCTGGTACAAGCCTCAATACCAGTCTGACTGATCTTGGTCTTTCATATCAGTCATCTCTTGTTAATGTTTACATGTCTCAAATATTATCTTAACTTCATTCAAAACATAGAAAACCAAAAGGATTTGTTGTCTACTCATTCTCATCTTTGTATACCACTTCTCTCACACCTTCCTTTCTCATGTTTGCATATTTTATTTTATGTTCACACTAATAAACATTTCAAGATATGTTAATAAAACAAATTGTAATCAAAAGTCAAGAACTCTGGAAAATAAAAGAACGAAGAAAGAACCAAACTAAAAGATTAGCACAGTACGATAAAATATAAATGATATCAATTACTCATTTACATGAGATCATGAATTACTTGTAGAAGTTGGTGTAGTACTCTCAAACCTTGAGAGACCAAGAGGTCAAGAAAGCCAGCTAGCAGAACTTAGTCGACTCGTTCTAAGATTTGGTCAACTAAGTTGAAGGCGAGTCGATCCAGTCTTAGAGTAGATCGACTAATCTCAGAGGAAGGGCCAAACAGAATGATGGGGTCTTGAAAAAACTACGGACATGACGTAGGTTAGTCCACTCAGTGCCAATCTAAGTCAACTAGGTTTCAGATGAGTAGACTCAGTCCCAGTCTGAGTCAACTCAAGCACATGCAAATAGTCATGAGATAGATTTTCTATTTGGATCTAGGGTCGGATTTGATCCTAAGTGCTTTAAGGCCTGATTAGAGAGGTCTTAAGGAGCTAACTCAAAGTTTGGACTGAGATTAAGTCTATGGGTGAGAGCATGCAAGACTTAGGCTTAGATGAGTACTTTCATGGGTGGGTTAGCCTAGAAAATTTTTTGGGCTTGGGCTTGCTACTCCCATCCACCATTAAATCAGGCTTCTGTGCTTCTTTTTGTCTCTTTTCCAGTTTACTAGATTAACACCCAGGTTCCCACGCAAGAGATCGATCCACGATTGGTATCAGAGTAGTACTAGATTTCCTTAACATTACTCATAAAAGTCATCGAATTTCTAAAATGCCATCTTTTTCAATAGGTCAGGATGAAAATGTACTAAAAGCTTTGTCTGAAAATTCAATACTAATAAGAAAACCTCTCTATAAGTCGGATGATCATCAAAATAGTGCATGATCTACCTTAAGATGGGAAAGGGGCATAGACAAAGTAGGTCCATTAGCAAGTAAATGCTTATTATGCTACATAAGTCAAGGTTTTGCCTTTATATATCAATTCAATCTCATGTATAAGTTCTAATGAGAATTCCAAATGGTAGTCTACTAATGAATTCCATGCATAACTTCTTGAATGTGATGTGTTTGCTCATAAAGTGTGCTTGAAGTATGTACATTGTCTTGATGTCCTCAAACATGTAAGCATTTATTCTTGCCACTTTGCTCTTGAGTTTCAACAATACAAATGATATACATTGCCATGCATTATCAAAAACTAGGAACTATGATGTCTCTTGAGAGTTGAAGAAAATGGATAAGAAAAAGAGGTGATGGTGTTGTTTACTATAGTAGGGTGACTCAATGGAGGTGTTGCGTGAAGGCTCCAAGGTGTTGTTGTGGCTGAAGGCAGAGGGTGATCTAGATGCTGAGACACCAGATGGATCTACAAAAGAAGCCCGCTCGCACTAGAGATGGGGTCTCTAATGAGGGACTCTTCGATGGTTAAGTCAGTCGGAGCTTAAGCATAGATAGAGAGAGTATGAGAGTTGAGAATGACATGGATTGGCCTACCAGAGCTTATGTGAGGGTCTCTGTACTACCTTCTTATATAGAGAGGTGCCAGAGTTTTCTATGCTTAGGCCGTAGGCCATCAGACCTAAGCCTGTAGGTGGTTAGTCATAGGTGTTTGTTATACCCATGTGACTATATTCCAAGAGTTTGTTAAGAGATTACAATAGATCGTCTGATGTCTCGACGAGTCGGTGGATTCCCACTGATGATGAGATATTGATCGGAGGTCGAAAGAATTTCAACCAAAGGTTGGTGTCAGTCATAGGCTTCATTCCTGCTAATGATGAGATGTCGACCCCGAGGTCGAAAGAATTCTGAAACTGGGGGTCAACCAGGGATTGATCCAGAGGTCAGTGAGCATTCGAGTAAGTGTGGTCATTTCGTCTTAGCTTTCTTTGACAGATCTGACGGTTCCTGTCCTTGTCGGTCTGGGATTTTTGAGGATGAGTCTCAAGATCCATGGCTAAGGTGGCACAACCCCGCAACAAGAGGTAATAATATGAATGATTGCATGCACAACACTATATTTAGTAATGACAAGTAATAAGAAAAGACAAGCTGGCTTTTGCATTAGTTAATATTCATGTGAAATATAAGAATTTTGCTTTCATATTATCGTATTCAGGATGACACTTTCTTCTTCTAGATGATTTCTACTTGATCGCTTGTCTTTGATGAAGACAGAAACCTCTAAGAGAAAATAGCAGATATGTTTAGCTACCACACCTTAATGCATGAATCAGTGAAGTGGCCAAAGATCTACCAACATAACTCCAGTACCTTTGGGAATCATGAAAATTCAACATAAGAGGCTATTAATAGATGAAAATGAAAAGCATCTTGGACTGAGTTCGATAAAATAACCTGTAATACAAAAGAATATTCCCCCTAAGAAAACCAGCCATCTTTTCGTGTCCTTCTAAAGAACTTAATGATATAGTGTGGAGAAAGAGTATGATAAATTGTGGCATTCAAGCAAACAATATTGAATAGAACAACCACACCAATAAACAAGAGCCAATTAATGATGACAACAGGAGCAAACGGAAAGTCTACCCTCTGAGTACCTCTATGTTGTAAAGCGAAGAGGCCAACTAGCATAATGCATGCAACGATAATCACCTCAGCTGTGCATTAGATAATATAGCATTCTAAGAAATTAAGCAAGATAATCATGACAATTATCAAGAAAAAAGTTTCAAAAATCTAGATGGTAAGTAGATTGATGAATGATATTTTACATTTTGTTATTTAAACAGCTAATATAGATGTCATGACAAACAAGCATTTCTGATGCAGGAAAACTTTCTTTGATACAAAGTCAAATTAGAATATTTTCCCTGTAATAGGTATAAAGATATAAAGGTTGTCATTAAGCATGTGTTATTAAAAATGCTAATTAAATAATAGAACATCATGTTTGCACCCCACAACAATTGACATATTTGCTTTAAAAAAAAATTATTTATCTAATTAGAAATAATGATAACTCTTGCTAAATAGGAAACTACGTAGAATTACAAAGTTTCGATGGATGATTAGATCCAAGAACAGGAGGCAAATTAGCACCAAGAAGGCAAGAATAATGGAAGCAGGTATATGTAAGATGGTAGATTCATCACAATAACCAACAAATTTGCATGCAGAAAGAAAAGAAATGATAGCAAAGACCAAAAACAATAGGAGACAAAAGGTCTCGCTTGATTTGTTTAGGGTGGCAATAGATCAGGTCGGCCAAGCTTAGATCAGATCAAATTCAGGTCAACTCTAAAAAGCTTAAACCTACGTACAATGGACCAATTTACAATTGGGTTAAAAAGAACAAACCCATGTCCAACTTATTTACCAATGATGGCAATCAAGAAGGATATAGGTCAAGTCAAATATGGATTGGATCAAAAGTTCTGTCAACTCAAACCAAACTATTTATTAAATAGATCAAAAATCTGAATCCGATATTGTATTTTCATTAAATAGGTAATCTGACTAGACCTCATAGCCTATTTAAAATAGGTTGAATCTGGATAAATGAGTTGTGCAAGTTTTAAATGGACTGAGCAAGTCCTAAACGAGTGAAATGGGTCAAGTCATAATCCAACCATCATCATCATTATCATTATCATTATCATATCATTATTATTATTATTATTTTGATGGAAATGGAGGTGAAACCATTCTGATTTTATTCAGAGATGAAGTTTGCAAAAAGCTGATGATGGATTTGGTTGGCCTGGGTCAACCAACAACAAGATAAGAAAGGCTTTTTTAAGGAGAATTATGCAGTCATTATAGAGAATGAAAGCAGAATTTTAAAAAATATTATATTAGCTATTTAATAAATTTTTCAATCCTTGTTTTTGATTTATTCTCTGTGGTTGATATCCAGCCTTGAATTGTTTGACAGATTCTCTGAAATAGGATAATCATTGTGAGTGCTTCGAATTGGAATAGTCTTCTGTCTCTTTCATTCTAAATCAACCAGTAGGTGATAGAAGTGATGACATCCCAGTTTTTCTTGATAATTTCTGAAGGGAT
>NC_025997.2:25791897-25839602 GCF_000442705.2 Elaeis guineensis | reverse complement strand
GATTTTCGATGAAACACGAGAAGGCTGTCGCGGCTTCCACGAAGAAAAAGGGAGGAATCGGGCTCAACGGTCGCCGGTGGAGGCTCGTGAGGGAGAGGGGAGTCTTATTTATAGAGGCCCTAGAGTTTTAAGGATCCCAGAACTCTTCTCCATCTGAGATTCATCGGAGAAGAAGACTCCCATCGGATCTTCTTCCCGTTCTTTTTTTTTTTTTTTTGTATGGGCTTTGGGTTTTTGAGCTTGATCCAGGTCCAATTGGGCCGGGGTGTTACAAGATTGTAACGGAAAGACAAAAGAACTGACGGAAAAAACAGGAACGGAAGACATGCTATAATTAAGAAAGTAACTCCAGATGCATGGTTGGAAGCAAGAGACAATGAGACAAAGGGAACCATCGGTTCACTTGTAATTCGGACAAGAGGACAGAGAAGAATGCGGGAATAAATTAGAAGGATGCATGATCTAGAGTTTTAGTTAGGGTTCAAGAACTCGTTCTTGCTAGTGATGATACTAAGAAAGGAAAATAAAAACAAAACATGAGAGGGAAACCTGAAGATAAGAAAAAAGAAGGGAGAAAGAGGAAATCTTGCATGTAATTTGGACAAAAAGAAGAGACGGGTGGGGGGGAAGAAGAAGATCCAGGGTTTTAATTAGGGTTTTATGCATATGATCAAGAACTTGTTTCTTGCTGGTGATACTAGCTAAAAAAGGAAAACAGGAACAGGAACAAACCAGATGAAGAAAGAAAGAAGGAGAAGGACCAAAAGAAGGAGAAGGACGTGTAGAAATTAAGAAGAAGGATCTAGGGTTTTAGGCAAAGCAATGTATCGATCAAGAACTCGATCGTTCTTGCTGGTGATACGTACTAGAGGAAACCGAAGAAGGAAAAAGAAGAGAGAAAAGAGTGGATCACGTACTTGGAGGTTCCACGGTTCTTGAGCATAAACATCGCACTCATGCATCAGCTTAGGTGGGAGTGGAGAGCCCTCCGCGCGCTTCCGGAGGAAGCGGATGACTTCCACATCCGTTGGAAGAAACCTCATTCCATCCACCTCTCCGTCCATCGTCTCTTCTTCAGTATTCTGCTTCTTCTTCCTCTTCCCTTAGCCTTCTCTTCTTGGCGTTTCTCCTCCGAGAGCTATCACAGTCGTCAGAGATACACGATCGATCACCGCTCCGGGATGCTATGGGTAAACCAAGAAGCTAGCCAACGATGCTTACCCAGCACGGTCAGGACTCGTGTGTTATAAAACAGAACTAAGACCAACGGTAATATATATTCCTTGGCTGTCACCGGGTGAATGGTTAGCTGTCGTGATTTACCGATAATTATATTCAAGTAGAGGTTCGGTTCACCGGACGGTTCGGTTCACAGGAGATTTTTATTCTCATATAATTATATGCCTGAAATCCATTAACGCAGGATCTGAATCAAGGTCTTTTGTCCAACCTGGGCAAGAACTATGGTATAACTATCTAACTTCTGTGTCATTTGGGTAGATCAACCTGTCATGAATGTATTGCTTCTACATAAAAGTAATTCGAATTATGATGTTGGTCATCGTGCATTACCTAAGACTAGTATTGCTCCTATATCCACATCTTGTTCCAATGTTCCATGATATTATATGCCCATCTTCTGTTATATTTTATGCTATATATATATACATACATAACATAACATCATATGTAGCATATAACACTGGGGCATCCTTGGCACTTGCACCCATGACTCAAAGCTTCACCACTTGTTGCTTGGTTTGCTCTAAATGAATTAGAAATTACCCCTGCTTTCCTGCACCTACACGTGCCGAGCAGATGTCTGGACATTAATCTTGATAGCCATCAATTTCAGCTTGCCATTATCTGCCAAATCTTTGAATTTGAATGAGTTTCACTCATGATGAACTTACCCAAAAACAAAGAGTCATATCTACTTGAATATTGAGCAGAGCCGGCCCTTGGCAATAAAACTGGGCCACTACCCTGTTGGAAAAAGCAAATATAAATATATTTGAAGAAATCCAAAGGTCATTTGTAAACTTAATTGAAGTGGAAAAAACCAAGAGTCACATGGAAAAACCAAAAGTCACATGGAAAAGCCAAGAGTCACATGGAAAATCCAAGAGTCACATGGGAAGTCTAAATGATAAATTTATTAGGGAGTCAAAAGGTCATTTCTTATACCTATAAATAGGTGGTTGTTGTAGAATTGACGTGTGGTGAAGTGGTATCCAGAATAGAAAAAAAAAAGGAGAGGGTTTGTGAGAAAAAGTTGTATTCTCCATTGTTTTATATAGTTTCTCATACTATTGTTGTATGTTCCACCACCATTACATATTCTATCAAAGTGGTATCAGAGCTCGGAGGTTGAAAATATGTCCAACAGCATGCAATTCTCCATTCCACGACTCACGACCACCAATTATGAGAATTGGAGCATCCAAATGAAGGCATTGCTAGGCTCCAAGATATTTGGGAGGTTGTTGAAA
The DNA here is from genome assembly GCF_000442705.2 of Elaeis guineensis. NCBI lineage: Eukaryota > Viridiplantae > Streptophyta > Magnoliopsida > Arecales > Arecaceae > Elaeis > Elaeis guineensis. The sequence continues at coordinate 25,837,110 of NC_025997.2, read as the reverse complement.
AGGGATATGAAGAACCCCAAGATGACCGCGCACAAACGGCGGCACAAAGAACGGCGCTTGTCGATCAAAGAAAAAAAGACAAGAAGGCCCTTTATTTCATCTATCAAGGCTAGATGAAGCCGGATTCGAGAAGGTTGCTTGTGCCACCAACTCAAAACAAGCTTGGGAGATCCTTGAGAACGCTCATAAGGGCGTTGAGAAAGTGAAGAAGGTGCGCCTCCAAATGTTGAGAGGCGAGTTCGAGACTTTGAAGATGAAGGAAGGAGAATCCATCTCGGATTACTTCACAAAGGTTCTTTCTAATGTAAACCAAATGAAAAGAAATGGTGAGAATGTAGAGGACAAGCGTTGGTGGAGAAGATCCTAAGATCCTTGGATCAGAAGTTTGACTATGTTGTAGCTGCAATTGAAGAGTCCAAAGATGTGGACACTATGACAGTTGATGAACTCATGGGTTCCCTACAAGTCCATGAGCAAAGGATCTTGATGCGGAAAGAAGAATCCTTGGAGCAAGCCTTGAAGTGCAAGCTCACCATCAATGAGAAGAAGGATGGCCCAACTAGCGAAAGCAGTCAAATAAATCGCGGTCATAGTTATACCCGCAGATACGGTCATGGACGAGGCCGTGGACGAGGACGAGGTTCCTTTGGACATGGCAGAGGAAGAGGAGGCACAGGAGTCTTACCTAATGAAGAAAGCACACAAGGTCCCTCTGGCGGAAGAAGGCAACGAGGTTTCTCAAGAGGAGGACGAAGGTATGACAAAAGTAAAATTAAATGTTATACTTGTGGTAAATATGGTCATTACTCCTCAGAATGTTACCATAATGAGAATAACCAAGTGCATGAGAAGGTCAACTATGCAAAGAAGGAGGAAGGAGAAGATGGTATCTTGCTACTAGCAGAGAAGGGAGAAGAAGCTTCCAATGAAAATATTTGTACTTGGATACCGGCGCAAGCAATCATATGTGCGGGTACAAACACATGTTCAAAGAGTTAGATGAGACAGTGGAAGGCAATGTTTCTTTCGGTGATACCTCAAAGTTCAAGTGAAGGGGATAGGTAAAATCCTAATTCAACTCAAGAATGGTTCTCAACAGTTCATTTCTAATATTTACTATGTGCCTAATATGAAAACAAATATCTTAAGTCTTGGTCAATTATTAGAAAAAGAATTTGATGTTGTTATGGAAGGTAGATATCTTTACTTAAGAAAACATGATCAGCTGATTGCAAAAGTACCTATGACCAAGAACCGAATGTTTATATTGAACATCAAGTATGTTATGACAAAGTGCTTGAGTGCATGCATGAAGGATGACACATGGCTATGGCACTTGAGGTTCGGGCATGTGAACTTTGGTTCCTTGAAACTCTTATCTTCGAAGGCAATGGTGAAAGGATTACCTCTCATTGAGGATACCCCTGAAGGAATATGTGAAGGATGTATTATTGGAAAACACTCAAGAGCTAGCTTTCCAAAAGAGTCATTTCATCAAGCCCAAAGGCCTTTGCAACTCATCCATACGGATATTTGTGGTCCTATCACACCGGCCTCATTTGGAGGTCGTCATTATTTTCTAACATTTATTGATGATTTTAGCAGAAAAACTTGGGTGTATCTCTTGAAGGAGAAACGTGAGGCCCTGGAGACATTCAAAAGGTTCAAAGCTCTTGTGGAGAACCAAACCGGGTGCAAAATCAAAGCTTTGAGATCAGATCGAGGAGGAGAGTTCACCTCGAAGGCATTTGAGGAGTTCTGCAAATCTCAAGGTATTTGGAGGACTTTGACTGCACCATACTCACCCCAGCAAAACGACATAGCAGAAAGGAAGAATCGGACCATTCTTGACATGGTGAGAAGCATGTTGAAGACGAAAGAAATGCCAAAAGAGTTTTGGGCGGAAGCTGTGAATTGTGCGGTATACATTCTCAACCGCTGCCCAACAAAGAATCTTGAAGGAAGGACCCCTCAAGAAGCATGGAATGGATATAGGCCAGATGTATCTCATCTGAGAGTATTTGGTTGCATTGCCTATGCACACATCCCAGATCAAAGGAGAAGCAAGCTTGATGACAAGAGTTATCCTTGCATCTTTATAGGATATGATCAGAGATCCAAGGCATACAAACTTTATGATCCAAAGGCGAAGAAGATCCTCACAAGCCGTGATGTGAAATTCAATGAAGAAGGAATCTGGAATTGGGGCACCAACATGATAGAGGTGCAAGAAGAAGAAGAACAAGTGAAGGCTCAAGTTGAAGATCCCACATCACCTTCATCACCTAGCACGAGATCTCCATCTTCAAATGAAGAATCCAGAAAGACAAGAAGCATTCAAGATCTCTATGAGGTGACGAGTCCCCTTAATCTCATTTGTTTATATGCTAATGAGGATGTAATCTCTTTTGAAGAAGCAGTGAAGAATGAAAACTGGAGGATGGCCATGAATGAAGAGATGAAGGCAATCCAGAAGAATAACACATGGAAACTTATTACTCTTCCAGAAGGTCATGAACCCATTGGAGTGAAATGGGTATATAAGGTAAAGAAGAATGCAGAAGGAAAGGTGGAAAAATATAAGGCTCGATTAGTAGCTAAAGGCTACAAGCAGCAAGCCGGAATTGACTACGAGGAGGTATTTGCTCCCGTAGCACGCATGGAGACCATTCGTCTGGTGATTTCTTTGGCTGCACAGAGTAATTGGAACATCTACCAGTTAGATGTGAAGTCGGCATTTCTAAATGGCTTTCTAGAAGAAGAAGTATATGTTGAACAACCCAAAGGGTATGTGAAGAAGGGACATGAAGAGAAGGTTTTAAAGCTAAGGAAGGCACTTTATGGTTTAAAACAAGCTCCAAGAGCATGGAACTCAAGAATTGATGGCTACTTCAAAGCAAATGGCTTCAAGCAATGTCCCTATGAGCATGCTGTGTATGTAAAGGAGAAAAATTCTAACATTCTACTTGTGTGTTTGTATGTGGATGATCTTATTTTTACAGGTAGTAATCCACAAATGTTTGAGGAGTTCTAGCATGCCATGATGAAGGAGTTTGAGATGACAGACATGGGGTTAATGACATATTTTCTGGGTTTGGAGGTTAAACAATATCAAAAAGGAATTTTCTTATCTCAAGAAGGTTATGCCAAAGAAATCTTGAAGAAATTCAAGATGAAAGATTGTAACCCTATAAGCACCCCCGTTGATTGTGGAGCAAAGCTGTCAAAAGAAGATGAAGGAGAGATTGTGGACCCTACTCTCTTTAGAAGCTTGGTAGGATGTCTGAGGTACATGACATGTACTAGGCCGGATATTCTATATGCAGTCGGCCTAGTCAGCAGATTCATGGAGGAGCCCAAATTAATGCACTGGAAGGCAGCAAAGAGAATTCTTCGTTACATCCAAGGTACTATTACTGATGGACTATTTTATTCTCATCATAGTAACTTTGAACTTGTGGGCTATTCGGATAGTGATTGGGCTGGAGACATGGATGATCGGAAGAGTACTTCCGGATTTGTATTTTCTATGGGAGATGCAGCTTTTTCATGGATGTCAAAGAAGCAACCTATTGTTACTCTTTCTACATGTGAAGCCGAATATGTTGCTGCATCCGCATGTGTATCACATGCTATATGGCTAAGAAGCTTGCTGAAGGAAGTTTATTTTGAGCAAAAGGAACCTACCAAGATAAGCATTGATAGCAAGTCGGCTATTGCACTAGGAAAGAACCCGGTGTATCATCAAAGAAGCAAGCATATTGATGTGCGTTTTCATTCAATCCGAGAACATGTGAAGAACAAAGAAGTAGAGCTACTGTATGTGAAGACACAAGATCAAGTTGCCGACATATTCACTAAACCATTAGGAGCAGAGCTCTTCACCAAGTTTAAAAGTTCTCTTGGCATGATGAAGAAAGAACAATTAAGTTTAAGGGGGGATGTTGGAAAAAGCAAATATTAAATATATTTGAAGAAATCCAAAGGTCATTTTGTAAACTTAATTGAAGTGGAAAAAACCAAGAGTCACATGGAAAAACCAAAAGTCACATGGAAAAGCCAAGAGTCACATGGAAAATCCAAGAGTCACATGGGAAGTCTAAATGATAAATTTATTAGGGGAGTCAAAAGGTCATTTCTTATACCTATAAATAGGTGGTTGTTGTAGAATTGACGTGGTGGTGAAGTGGTATCCAGAATAGAAAAAAAAGGAGAAGGGTTTGTGAGAAAAAGTTGTATTCTCCATTGTTTTATATAGTTTCTCATACTATTGTTGTATGTTCCACCACCATTACATATTCTATCATACCCTAGGCTCCAGGCCCTGCATTGATGTTCCAATGAGATGCAAGGATGGTTTTCTACAATATTATAACAAGAAAAATAATTAAATAGGTTAATGATGGATTTTACATGCTACTTAACGAATATATCTATAGAAATTATTGCACGTAGATTAATTTTTCAATGATAATTAATGTTTAAAATATGTTAATTTTTAGTAGAGAAGGTCCTATTTTTTTATTTGGCCCCAGGTCTAAAAAATGTCAGGACCGGCCCTGATGTTGAGATCCCACAGTTGCCCTCTGAATCTTAAGCTTCTCATTCTAGAGCATACCTATGGAAACTAAAGGTTCTCAAAATTACCTAACCATTTAATAATGATGTTAACCATAATGTTACAATATTGGAGTTTGCGTCATGTAGCTTTCTTATGCCAAATTCAGCATTCTTCTGTACTATCTCATGACAATCTTGGATGGTGTCTTAGATTAATTTTGTGCTCTGCCTTAGATGTTGCTTTGAATGTGTATTCTATATCAATGTTTTCTGATAGGAAGTCTGGGTAAGTTCAAAGAATTTTAAACAATATAGTGTGCCAGCCGCCATGCTATTTGGTGATCCATTTTAAGCTCAGCTTGGACTAACGATCTTGCTTCCACTTAAAATCCTGAGCCTGAGATTCCACATCATGACCGAGGCTGCCCCGATATAGCTAAGGGTTCAGATTTCTGCTTCAGGCATTAGGAATACCAGGGAAGAATTAGATTCACATGGATGTAAGTGATATAAAGTTTTTCAGAGAAGCTAGTAGCGACAACTCTTTTGAGTTGGGGAATAAAACTTGTTATGTTGCAATGTCATTGTTGATAAACAGGATCCCTTAAAAGTCCAAGCATCCAGCTTTCTTGGGACATTGCAACACATTGGGGTAAGACATGATTGCTTTATATGTACTAGGACATCCTTGGTCTGAACACTAAGTGGCTTCCATGTAAAAATTCTGGCTTTCTGGATGTGGATTATCGAGTTATGTTTACAGTGGTGCCTCAAACCAACATATGGCTATTTTATTGTTATGTGCTTTCAGTTAAAGCACGCCATTGAGAAAGATACGTTGGTGTGCCGGTGTTGTGAAAACTCTCTCTTTACATTAGGCCAGATGACCCTATAGTCTTCCCACTATGTATAGATGGACAAAAGGCTTCTAAGAGCTCTATGGAATTGGATGTGTCTGTGTTAATCCCCTATTGCTGCATTCAACTGTAGTCCTAATGTGAGATTCTATTTTTAATCTCCTGTAAGACTTGTTTTATTGCTTGTCTCTACTTTCCCAGATTTATAGCATTCCAAGTTTCCATCTCAGTTATGCAGAATTTCAGTAGCCTAAATTGAGTATTTGCTACGGACGCTATATAGTCCCAAGATGGCTTTGCTATTTGACTTGGTATATTCTTCCTCTATATTGTCCATAGATGTTCGACTGATATCAGCATTTGTGATATGCCAAGTGCTAGGATTATTAGTTGCCAGATTTGTTTTGAATACGGGCATGCGAGGAAGATGTGATCGCCTGTTTTTTCCTCTGAATTGCAGAGAGATCGTGGGATGGGGACTTGAATGTTTTTTTTTCTTAGATTGCTCGCGGTTAGGATCTTGTTTTGGAAAACCAACCAAGTAAAGATTTTAGTCTTTCTAGTATTGGAAGCCTCCAGTTGATCTTTGCAAAAGTTGATATAGTAATAAAACAAACTCATTGATATAGTAAAAAAATATGGAGACATACATACTAATTTCAAACTGTTTTATGCAACTATTTTATGCAATTGTGGATTATCTGCCTTTACTGTTTTATGCAACTGTGGGAGATGGTTACATGCGTTCTTTTTGTGGATGCTCTTTATCTATTGCCTGCAACCAGTTTACCTTTCTGTATTTATTTCCTCTGGTTCATTACAAGAATTACAGCATTTACAAGTCTACTGAAGTTACAGTAACATTTTCCAACTCAGTTGCTCTTAGTCTGCTTTTTCTGTTTCTTATACATGGGTAATACACTATTGTTGTGTTTATCTTTACACTACTTCAGATAATGTGTTGATATATGGGAGGATATTGAGTCATTGTATAATGGTTTTCTTGGCCGATCTTTCTTATCTCCTTGTTATAGCTACTATCATTGCTGTTCGATAGATTGGGTTATCTACTTTTATTGCTTATGGGTCTTCACCAACTATCTATATGATCATAATTAGAATGTTTATTAGACATATGGAATTCTGTAATATTCAACTTCTTCAGTCTGTTGTATGCTCTATCTATCTTACTGGATACCTCATCATCTATTTACCTTGCTCTACATCAATCCATGCGGCTGTTCTCATTATATATTATAGTAATATATAATCTTCAAACTGTTAATTCTGATAATCTAGATATGTTAGTTCTACATTAAGAGATGAGGTTAGTATGATCTGTGTCAGTTCTTAAGCTTTAAATGTTAGTGAGACTATACGTGTTAAGCTTTAAATGTTAATGTTTTATTGTGGCAGGTTGGTCCTCCAGTAAGCTGAATACTATCATCCCTCCATGCAACTTATTTGGCACCAAACAAAAGTAAGTCCAAGCTTCTAAGTAATAATTGACTATATGATAAGACTCTAACCAAGGGCTAAATCTAGATTGAGTCTGATTTAAAGTTTTTAAAGTTTCACCGAGGGCTGAATTTGTTACTTACTATTATGCAATTGGTATAAATCAAGTAACTTTTATCATTATAATTGGTTTAGTTGGTTATAATTATTAATTGACAGTGACAAGTTTTAGAGTTCCGTCTCCATTAGTTTTGAAGATACTGCAGTATCTTCTGCAAATTGGATAATAGAATAGGAAAATATGTTCATAGGTTTAATGATGGAGCAAGTTCAAAAAGAGAATAGGTCAACCACAACATTTACAAAGGAATCTTGGAAGGAAATACGTGTCAAATTTTATATGAAAACTAAAAAAAATATGAGTTGAAGCAATTCCAGAACAAGTTCAATCAACTGAGGAAGTGCTATAGAGTTTTTACTGATTTGAAGAAGTTACCAACCAAGTTTGGATGGGATCCAGTCTTGAAAACCGCTATAGCTTCTAATGCTATCTGAAAAAGTTACATTGCTGTAAATAAGTATTTATTTTTCTTTTTTTATATTTTTTTATAATTTATTATATTTTTATTTAATTAATTCAATCTTATATATCTCACATATAAATTTGTTATTGTAGGTTTATCCAGAAGCAAAGAGATTTCGATCTTCCATTTGTCCCAAATATGAAGAGCTCATAACAATATTTGGGGATACTACTGCTACTAGTAAAGAGGCGATAGCAAGCACCCAAGATGTGTCAGATAGCAGTGATTCTCAAGACAACGAGCTTCTTTTTGATGATGTTAGTATAGATGGGGAGTCTAGTGGTTCAAGAAACCGTCGTCATCCAAGAGATTTAATTCCCAATGAGTATCCACCGTGTGAGAAGTCAATCAAGAGTTTCAGAGTTAGCAGATGCCATCAGATCCCTAGCAGAGGCTAACCAGATAAGGAACAATATGATGATACAACAACATACAGCCGCAACTTTGAGTTCTGGACAGTACTCAATTGCAAATTGCATTAAAATTCTTGAAACTATTGAAAGAGTGAATATGCCTACATATTTGAAAGCAATTGAGAAGTTCCAAGATAAGAGATGGAGGGAAACATTTATTGAGATGTCAAGTGAGCGTAGGTTGGGGTGGTTGGCAAGTTTGTAGGATGTTCATGTGACTTTTAGTTGTTTTGATGGACTTTAAGTATTAGAATATTATATCAAGAATTATGTATGTGCATATTATGCTTTATTTGGATTGATGTTCTATTGTTTTTTAGACTTTATGCTATAGATTTATGATGTTATGAAGATTATGTATCACTTAAATTTTCTATGTTAATATCTGTATTCTTATTTTCTTTCATATTAATAGGATATGGACAATGATGTGGAGGAGATTGACTCAGAAGTTGAGAAGAATTTAAATATTTCTGATTCTAGTGATGGAAAGGAAACGAAGAAATTTTATTTATTTGATTAAAAGGAAGATGATGCTATAGAGCTTGTTGTTACTGCAACAGTTGAGGAGTACTACAATTTGTATCTATGCAAGCAATCATATAGAAATGATAATTTGATCGGTGCTGAATATGTTATGAGGATAATTCTTGAAAATCTAGACAGGTGTCTAGATTTATTTAGGATGGATAGTTGTATATTTTTAACTTTTGCTTTGACTTGAGGTAAAGAAATCTATTGCATGATTTTCGATTTGTAAGTGTTGAAGAAAAAGTTGCTATATTCTTGATGATAATTGATCAAAGAGAGTCAAATCAAATAGTGGCAGATCGTTCTTAGCATTCTGGATAGACAATTAGTCATCATTTTGGAAAGACACTAAAGATAGTTGTTCGATATGCAAAGGAGCTTATAGTGCCACTTTCTTTTGCTGAAACTCCTCCAGAAATTCGTTGTAATCCCAAATACTATCTTTATTTCAAGGTATTTTCGTATGTCCATATTATTATTTAAAGTTAATGAAATTATTTTATTATCTTGATATTAAGTAAAATAATTTACATGCAAAATTGTGTTGGAGCTATCGATGGAATGCATGTTAGTACTTACATGCCCTCTAGTAAGCAAATTCCTCATCGAGGGAGGAAGACCATAGTAACTCAAAATGTTTTATGTGCTTGCTCATTTGATATGTTATTCACTTTTATCATATCTGGTTGGGAAGGAACTGCAAATGATTCTCAGATTTTTATGTCAGCGGTCACAAATACTGAATATAGATTTCCTAATCCACCAGAAGGAAAGTACTATATAGTTGACTCTGGCTTCACAAACATGCATGGCTATCTTACACTTTATCGAGGTGAACTTATCATCTTCAAGACTATCAAGGAAGGGGTCGTCAATCAAAAACAAACAAAGAGTTATTCAATTATCATCACTCATCTCTACAAAATGTGATTGAGCATTGCTTTGGAGTGGTGAAGAAGTAGTTTTCTATCTTGAGAGAGATGCCTCCATATTCTTTACAAAAGCAAGCACGAACTGTTATAGTGCATGTGCAATTCATAATTATATCAGGAGGAAGACATGAGAGGATAGTTTATTTATTGAATATATAGATGAAAATATTATTATTGAAGATGAGATTGATGCCCCTAGCCAAACTACTACAAGTATGGACATGACTGCTAACTCTCGATGAGAGATGGGTGTAATTAGAGATAGAATTGTTAATAGATTATCTCGAACATATAGTTTGATTCAGTGATTTAGATTTTATTTTTTAATATATAAAATAATAGCAAAATATTTTGTACTTACCAAACATACTTTCAAATCCATCACATGGATTATTTCGATCAAGATTTTACTGAATTGAAATACACTGATGCATTAACTTTACTTATTCGGAGGGATCAATTCCATCTTGATTCACGTACCGACTTCGTAAGTACTTGACTGTACCCAAAAATTTTTCATTACTAAATTAGAAATTCAGATAATCGATACTAAAGCACATTGAGTTGTTTGCAAGTTATTATGGTGATCTCAGGTTGGAGAGATACTTCTTTCCATATCCTTCATGAGTTACTCTTGACAGTTGAGTGCTCTGTAGTTGATCACATTCAGTGAGATGTACACTTACGTCTCACTTGCATGTGATGTCAGTATCTCTATGCTCCTTGATTAAGAGGACAATCAACACACATGGCACACAACGATCTACACTTGATATAGCAATTGTCCTAATAATAGTATATCATTTGATCGTGAACTAGGTTTAAAGAGTAAATGATATATCCTCCTATATCGATTCAAATAATCTTAAGAACTTCATCATAACATAGAATTCAAAGAAGATGTACAAAGTGATGAAAAACTAAATAATATTTATTATTTAACAATCATGTACAATTATAACAATGAGCTCAACCATCAACAGACTGATGATTGGCTTTGGAACACAATTTCCAACACTAGTACCAACCAAAATAGAAATTTTTATTAATTTAAAGCTTGAATTTACAAAAGTAAATGAAAAACCTTCTAAATCAAGTTTTGCTAAAGAAATTAAATTTCTAAATGCTGAAGGAATATAAAGATATTATGTAGATCTAATTGGAATCCGATGTCTGTAATAAGTCTATAGGTCCCAACTAAAATGACCTTGGACTTCATCTAGTTTCTCATAAAGATCCACTGCTCTCTATCATTTAGCTTCCAACTTGAAAGAAATCCCTACAATGAATAAGAAACATGAATTGCAGCATTCGAATCAATCCACCAGGTGTTAGAAGGAACATCAACAAAATTGGTTTCAAAAAAATAAGTGATAAGAGAATACCCTTTTTTTTTGAACCATTTCCTTCTTTTCTCACAATTTTTCTTAATATATCCTTCCTTGTTATAGAAGAAATATTTCAATTTATGAAATTTTTTTTTGGTGGATTGTTGGCTCCTTTATTTTTTTTCTTCACTTTCTTTCTTTTAGGATGCTCCTGTGAAACCACATGAACAACTAGGACCTCTTCCTGTTTCAATCTCTCTTCTTTTTGCACACACTGAGAGTGAGTTCATTCATTGACCATGATTCCTGATGTGTGTTGGGGTAAATCTTAAATTAGATAAACTGAGATAGAAGAGAATTGAGAACAAACAGGATAAAAAAATCTTCAGATACCGTCGTACCCAAATCATTCAATTTTTCAACTATAACATGTATTTTCATAATGTGCTTTCACACTCCTAAAAATTCATCATATTTCATAGAGATTAACTTGTTCATTAGGATACCAGTTAAGACTTTATTTGATCTGATAAACTATTGTTCTACATAGAAAAGATAGTTAAAGGCCAATTTGTTATCAAGAACAGCTCTCCTAATATCTTTTACTATAGAATTCTTAATAATCATGAGAGAATCTATTAGAACACTCCTATTTTTCACATAATTTCTTATGATTAGGACAACTAGTGGGGATAAATTGATCTGACTGAGGTTTACGAAGGGTCAAATCTAAGTCTAGGCATCCTAAAACAATGAGAAGCTGCTCATGCCTGCCAATCAGGATAATTCGATCCATTTAGTGTGGAAATGTTAGATAGATGCGACGAGAGTGAAGCAGGGATAACAGCTGTAAGTAAAAGAACATGCTCACAATTATGATCATAATGCAGATTCCATAACATAATTCTGCTAATAATACTTATTATACAATTATAAAATATCTTTGGACAAGAATCATAGCATACAATAAGTATCGCAACTAATTTAATTATAAATTTAAACATTATAAATAATGCCAAAACATGCATCACATAAATCATAACCAACAATAATATGAAATATATAAGCAAGAGCAATAATTATGGTATGTATACATAATTCATGTTTAAACTGTGATCTATCATATTAGTTATATTTTCAGTGATTAACTAATATGATTATAAAAATTTGAGATTATTCTCACATTTGGATGTAGAACTCTCCATCTTTATGCAATTCAAGTTAGTCAACTTTTTACTATTAATTTTGTATCAAACTACAGTCACCTTTGGATCAACTGTAACAAATACACCTTTATGCAATTTCAAAGCTATAATGACAGAAAAAGTCATTACTCCTCGATGACTCAGCTACCTAACATCCATAGAGTGCTCCAGACCTTTTGGGGCTACGTGAAAATACACTTGAATATTGTAATAGTGAGCAAAATTATCAAATAAATAATATATAAATTATTCAAATATTTTATCATGTATGAGAATTGAACCAAAATATTTCTCAAGTCATTAGAGTCCAATGGTTTAAAAATCGTTCAAATCGGATGTAAAACGAAAAAGATACCACGATTTTACCAAAAAGCTTAATAATAGAGGATTAAACCGTAAATCCTAGATAAGAGAAGGGTTTTTCTATAGTCTGCTAGAAAATTGTAGAATCTATCTATAATAAACTATTCTTCAGAGGGTTATTTGTAAAATAGTTTAAAATAAAATTGGATCAACGGGTCTGATCTAAAATTTAATGGGTTAAATCCAAAACCTGAAATCAGAAACCTGATAGCCTAATGGGTTTGGATCTACACGGGTTCGGATCTGCATCCGAACCCGAAATCCCATCTTCCTCCCCAATCATGAGAAACCTAGGTGGTTTCTCTATGCCGAACGGCCACCCCTAGTCTTCTCGACCATCGGAGATTAGCAGGGAGGGCGGCAGGCTGCCGCCCTTGCCGGAGGGCAGCGGAAGACCCACCATCACTCTGACCGCTGCAGCACAAGCCGCTGTTCACGCGGCTGCACTGAAGATACTGTGGACGGTGGTGGATCCAGCCACCGCCGCCACCACCCCCTTCAGTTGGTTCGCTACCCTGTTCGCCATCCTTGGCATGGCCGCGGCCGTGGTCACTGCCCCATTTGCCGGATGGCATGGGTCGGCCTATACAGCCGGCCCCAAACAAAAAAACCCTCTTTTTTGATTTTATTTTCAAGAAATTAATAATCCTTGATTTAGTTTTCAAAAATATAAAACATTGATTTTAATTTTTTGAAAATAAGCTAAAATTCGTTGGAAAAGTTTTTATATGAATATGAAGCATGAAATCGATACTCTGATACCACATGTTGGATAATTTAATTCCTTTATGCCTGAATCATATTTCATATTCATACAAAAATTAAAATCATAAATAAATCATATGTTGGCCATCATCTCATCAATACGATGATCACATAGCCCGCAGTGCATCTGGTCTTCCTTTATGGGTGATTGATCTTCTCTCTCCTCACCCTCCTTAACACGGATGATCGATGGAAATTATCACACCCCTTCGAGAGTTGGAGAAAAGAGATCAGGCCATCTCTATTTATATCTACATTTATCCCATCAAAAGACTTAATCCTAATTAGAGTTGAACTTCCAGTCTAAGTCTTATTAGAAATAAAACTTTTTAATTAATTAGACTTACTGTAATTAATTTAGGACATATGGCTAACCTAAAGAGTTAAACATGGCTAAGTGATAATTAGGTCATATTAGGAGTCAAATCCAACAAAACAATCATCACTTCTACTAATAAAAAGTAATAGATTTGCAATTCAACGTCTATATACTTTCTAATGTTCATGAAGATACATTGATACGAACAAAACCCCACCTCACAGCCAAGATTTTTATCTTGAAGTTTTTAGTGGCGACTTTTACATCAAGTGTTCTTTAAAGAACTTCAACAATTATTTATACTTGCTATATATTACTAAAACCGCTTGCTTCATTAAAAATATATAATATTTAACATTTGTATAAGTTTAACATATTTGTGATCATATTTTGCACTCCAAAAAAATAGATCTTAATAGACTAAATTACTCCTATGTTGCATTGTACCAGCTCGTGATCGATTCAATATGGTATCAGTCCAACCATGCCATGTCGAGGCATACCAAAACAAGGAGAGGGAGGGGAGAGAGAGGAGGGAGGAAGAGGGGGAGAGAGAGGAGGGTGTGAGGGGCAGAGAAGAAGGGAGGGGGAAGAGGGAGAGAGAACTCGAACCCGAACCTTAGGAAAATCTGAGATTGGAGAGAAGAAGAAGAAGTAGAGAAAGCGGGATAGGTAGAGTGGGGAGAGGGAGTGAAAAAGAGAGAGGATGTTAGAGTTGCTGTTGGGGTCGATCAAGGGGAGCATAGAGCCTCCATCACCGGTGGTCTTCAGTGATGTGTACCAAAGAGCTTTGAACTCCATCATGGAGGAAGAGGGGGAGATCAAACGAGAGAGAAGGAGAAATCAATCAAGATTGGGATCGAGATGGAGAGAGAGAGGGAGAAAGAGAACAAAGGGTTTGAGATATGGGGGGGAGGGCGGGGCTCAGTGACTTTTAAGAGACAGAACCATCTCAATACTTAACCGGTTTAGTTTGCTAGGCCAGAACTATTAGGTTCAGGATGGTTTGGCTAACATTGAGCAAGATTGTTGCAGTTAGTGAGCAAAGGTTGTGAGAGTAATTCTGTGAAAAATAATAGATGCTAAACAAGCTGAGTTTTTATTCAACAAAACCCCATGAAGCATAATTAGCAAGTGTGAGATTTATTTGCATGATGAAAATGACTTAAGAGAGACATTCTAAGCTTCAAGAAAAGAAATGAATAGAGCATGGTATTGACTCAAATGATTTGGTAAATATGAAGTTTTAGATTGAAGAGGTTTGGTTACATTAATAAAAGGTTAAAGAAGTTTGGCAAAGCATGATCATCTTGTTTTACTCCTAAATAGCAAAACCTTGTATTTTTTCTCTTGACTTGGGCATTTATATATTTGAATGATATCTTTCCATTTTTGGCTAGTTAATAGTTTTGATGGTGCTTTCATGCAAATTCAAAATGGGTTTTGATCGCTCAAATCTTGTTCTAGAGGCATTTTAACATTGCGACTAGTTGATGCTAAAATTACAAAGCAATTATTACAATGGAAAATGCATGATGTTCCCCCATGATCTCCCCCAGATTGCTACAACTCATGGTTTCTGTTCAATTGCCAAGGGTAGAGTTAGCCTTGTGGCCCCAAATTAACATCCAAACCCCCATGTACACCCTATTTTCCACATAAAAAATAGTGTTTTGCCTTTCTATAGAGGTTCTAGGGCAAACATAGCAGCACTTTAGTGGAAATGAGAGATGAGCTGCTAATAACAACCAAGAAAAGAGGGAATGACAATTACTTCTTATAGCAACAAGAATATCATGCCCCCAACCCGAAATAGCAAGCTAGGGATCGTAATAACTACCGCATACTTATGAAAAAATCCCTCCTCAAGTATGCAAGGCATTCCAATCACGATATTCATGGATCATAGTTGAAATAATTTAAATCACTATAAGTCAAAATTCAATTAAATAACCAATCCAATGGATAATCAAATTTAAAAAGTCTTACATCAAATAATTTTCATTTAAAAATTAAAAATGGCAATAATAAATCTAAGTTCAATGATGTTGGTTATGCCAAGTCTCATCTCTAGTCTCACTCCTAATTAACACCCACATCCACGACTAAATGTCAGAATTTGAAAATAAAGGAAAGATAGTGAGCTCGATAGTTTAGAAGTAATGAAAATCTCAATGAGATATTTCAAATATTATCATTAGATATGATATTTAAAAATAAATATCATGAATAAACATAACAACATATTCCATACTAATTTTTGTTGAGGGGCTAGAGCTCAATTAATAATAATCAAAGTGCCAACATATAACTCCTATTAGTAGGATCCATTGAATCAATACATAATCTGTATTGGCAAGATCCATTGAATACTAATTCGTAACCCCTATTGGCAAGATTCACTAATCACCGCTGAATAACTCCCATTGGTAGGATCCAGTGAACATCGATCCATAATCTCCATTAGCAGGATATAATAGTATCAACGCTTAACCATCCCACTAAACATACTTAGCTGAGAGTTCAAGTTCAATGCATATGAAAATTCTTTCGCAAGATAGCATAGGTGTTACAATTCCAGTCAACATATGCATATAATGTAACAAATTAATAAGTCATAATTTTTTCAAAAATCTCAAATTCATAAATCACTCTTCATTCAAATATAGTTTTATAAATCATACATAAATCAAAGACTAATTATTTACTTTCAAAATAAAATTATGTAAATAAAATATCTCAAAAAAATGGTTCATTATTTATCACATACTTTGACAAAATCCAAACAATTTAAGAAGTTTTATTTCAAATCCACTACTGGACATCTTCTTGTCGAGATGATCATGCCTCTATATGGAATCAAGTCAATAATTAAGAAGGATATGAATAACTATGAAAAAATAGGATTGACGGATAGTCACATTCAACAGTCTGGGTCTATCTGATTGTCATAACTTTGTCGATCAAGATCAGACTAGGAGATAGGTGGTTCAATATAAATCAAAGGTGATCAAATCAGTAGTATCCAATAAAAATTAAGTGAAGGTCAATATATCATTCTATAATTAGGGATCAATTTAATCAAGTAACTTTATTTAGTCAATGATCGCTTAGATACAAGAACTCAATAGAGATCAATAAAAATCGAATCTTATGATACTCAATAAAAAAAAGTCTCGAATGGTACGAATATGCTGTCTAACCAATAGGATGGTTCAAAATCTATCTATTGGATCAATTTGGATTCAAAGCGCTATGGCAAGGACCCTTCATTAGATTTATAAATCAAGTAGAAAGAGAATATCAGAGAAGAAAAAAATTAACAAGATGGAATAGGACCGATTAGATGATACTGTCCAGCATCCCGATTGATCAAATCAAGATGATTTAATCCAATCATGATTAAATTGGTATATAGATGACTTAATATAAATCATGGATAATATCAAAACAAACAGTACTTAATCTGGCTAGGATGGATGCCGACACGATGCCCGACGACCAAGGGTAAGGATTTGTTCATCAGAATCAATCAAGATCATTAAGAGTCTTTTTGAAGATCCAAAAAATCCTTGAAGAAAGAATTAATCAAGAGAGAGAAATTTTAGAGAGAAAAAGTAGAGAGAGAAGATGGAGATAGAAATTAGAGAGAGAAAAGAGGGAAGAGAGAGGAAGTCTCTTTTTTTGCTTCTTTTTTCTTTTCTTTTTCTTTTCTTTCTTTTCTTCTTTCCTTTTTTTTCCATTTCTTTCTTCTCCTAGTTCCTTGGCAAAATAGGGCACTCCATTGCCCCTCTTTCTTTGAACAAAAAGCCTCTCACTGGCATTGACTGTGGCCTAAGGTGGTTGGTGCTATAGTGGTGTAGCCAGAGGTTCTCTTCCTTGTGATAGTGGCAACAATTAGAGTTGAAAAATCCATAAAAGTTCACAAAAAAATAGGTAAAATTGGAGGCTCAGTTTGGAAGGAAAATCTGATAATAGTTGGCCATAACCAAAGCTTATAAAGGTTGGACATAATGGGAAGAGTGATTAGTGAAAGATTCAAGAGATCCTTACTTTATTTTTGGCAATGGTTAACCTAGATTTTTGGCGAACACAATGAGCTTAATCAACAAGTTTCTTAGAAAAGATTTGCGAAGAAGAGAAGGGAAAGCTTGGCTAAAGTTGTCAACTTCAAGGGAGAGGTGGATCCCCTTCAAATAGAGGGCCAAATGAAGGGAGAATAAGCTAAACATCTGGCTCCAAATCGAAGTTGGAGTTTTGGTCAGACAAGGAAGAAGAACTCCTTCGGGAGTTCTGCTTCTTGTTCCATGCCCAAGCGTGTGTAGATCACATGCTGGCTTAAGATATATATATATATATTTCTTTTAGTTGGAATAAGTAGGCTTTAATTCGATCAAACCCACAAGACAAGATTGACATCTAGCAACGTATCATGTCTACCTAGAAGATATAAAATTTTGATAGAAATATCAAAAATATCCTTCAGTAAAAAGTTACTATCACTACAAGAAATGCCACTTTTTACGATAAATTTATTTACGATGAAAATATATTTCATCGCAAATAAGGATATTTACGACAAAAATCAAAATTTATCTCTAATAATTATTTATTTACGATGAAAATAAATTTTTATCACAAATATCTTCATATTTATAATGAAAATAAAATTTCATCATAAATACATATTATTTATGATGAAATTAATCATCATAAATAATAAAATATTTATTTTAATTTTAAATTTTCAAATATTAGCGATGAAAATAGTTTCATCGTAAATAATGAAAGTATTTGCAATGAAAATTGATAAACACTTAATTTAAGTCATTTAAAGCAAAAAATTATAGTTAATTTATTTTATTTATTAAGAATTTGATGTTTTTTTATATTTTACAGGAAAGGTGATCGCCGATATAAAGAGTCTGATTCATAGATCAAAAAGACTCAAGTTTGAAGAAAATTAGACTTAAAATAAAATTAAAATAAAAGAAGGATGCATACGGTATTATAGAAAATGAAGATACTATACAAGGAATCCAAAAGGATATAGATGTAATTGTAAAGAAACAAAAGTTTCTTTTTGGAATAAAAAAATTTCTTTTTGAAGCGTTAACGCGTGCGTGAGCGCGCAGAAGGCTCACGCGGGCGCGACACGGAAGCAACGCGGAATCAACGTGGAAGCAATGCGGGCGAGGCAGCGGGCGTGGGCATGAGCGCGAGGCAAGCAGGTTCGCGGGGAATTTGATGCTGTGGACACAGTGACGAACAAATGCTTATTAAAAGGAAAAAAATATGATATTTGGAAATACTTCAAGAGGAGGAATTTGTATTTTTTTTATCTGTTTGTGATCTTTCCATCTCATCCATTCATCTTTTAGTTCTTAGTATTTTCTTTAGTCCCACATCGAAAAATCATGTAAAACTCCTTCCTCCTAATACCTATAAAAAGGCTTTTGTACTCCCATTGGAGGGGGAGCCTAGAAATTCTTCTAGAGCTTTGCATAGAGGAATAGAAAGGGACTACTTCATGAGTAGCTAGGCTAGCAGTCTCGGGAGTGGAGAAAAAATTTTGTAACGACACACAGATGGTTTATTGTTCTAAACTTTCTTATATTTTTTATATGCAATAAATATTATACTTTTTATTTAAATTATCATGAGTTCTTTATTTACTCTCTTTCATATGCTTTTATTTATGCTTTCCTGTTAGATTAATATTAGGAATAACTTTTACTTTTCGGAGACGCATCGTGATCTACGGATACGGGACGTGCCGAGAAAAAAAAATTTATTTACCTAGTACCTTCCGGAGACACACCGTGATCTACGGGTATGGGGTGTGCCGAGGAAAGATAGATATTTTTTCTAAGATTAATCGTATCTATTTAATTAAAAAAAGAGATACAACTCTGTTAGTGCAAATTAATTCAAAACTCTCGAGCTCTTTATTTTCTAATTACATTAATTTTAAAATAATTTATTTTCTAAATCAAAATAATACTTCTTTCTTTTATTTTGTAATCTCAACTTAGCCCAAGGTCCCTGAGGATACGATCTTGACTCATCCTACCTACGTAGTGAGTAGAGTTATTTTTGGTGCTATCAACGACTACGCATCAAATTTTGGTGCCGTTGCCGGGGATCTTGGCACGGTTGAATTAAAAAAAAAAAACCACTGACATTTCATAACACTTAACTAAAATAGCATAACCTCAAATATAAAAATTTCTAACTTGATTGGATACCTTGTTTCTTTGCATCTCATCTCCATAATTAATCTTAAGGGCAATAACCCATTAATCGGATAAGGTGGGGATTTGATCACCCTTCCTTGGCCCACAAATCACTCCCTTACATTTGCATAACTAGACCTTAATCTAAAATTAATTAGACGTTGACCCCTAAGAATTTCGAGCTCATTAGGATAAGTGACCTTGAGAGTTGAACCGGGTTAGACTTGGTCAGCTAGCTAGTGTTTAGGCAAGTGGTTTGCGGAACGACTGGGCCCGAAGGAAGGTGGTTTTTAATTGGTTCCGTTCGCTGACCTGACCAATTTAATTGGTATCTAAGGAAAGCAACGGGGGGACTCCCACCAACCTTACACTTATCTGGCCAGTTGGTTGGTCAAGCTCCGACTTGGAGGGCTTGAAAGCTAACTACAATTAGGAGCTGTCTAGAACTAGGGTAACTTTAGGATAGAGAGTCCACTGCGTACTAACTTGATTGTAATTAAAATCTAACCACAACTAATTCTTCTATTAGTTTTAGGACTTCTTAGGATCTCTTCTTTAGAACTCTTTTCTCTCTTCTCTTCTCCTCTTAATAAAAAAAAAAAAATCCTTAACAGACTAGGATAGTCCTACATAGACCTTTTAGTTGCATGTTAGGTCGACGATCACTAAAACCCGACTTGCAACCATTAGACGAAGAATTAGAAAAGACTCTTAGGACTATCCGAGTTAGAAACATGGCTGCACCTGGTGAGGCTAATCCTCCACACTCATTGAGAGAATACTTCACTCCATCCTCGTATACCTACTCTCCATGCATTCAAGCACCTCCAGTAGAAGCTACCCAATATGAGATTAAGTCTAGCATTATTCAAATATTACCATCGTTCTATGGACTTAGTAACGAGGACCCATACAAACACTTGGATGAATTTCTTAAAATTTGTACCACAGTAAAAATCCAAAACTTCTCAGATGATGCCCTTAGGTTGAAACTGTTCCCTTTCTCACTTAAGGACAAAGCCAAACATTGGTTAAACTCCTTAGACTCTATAACCATTTCAACTTCGGATCATTTTCAGAGAGAATTTCTCAAGAAATACTTTTCAATTGGAAAAACAAATCAAATTAGAAAAGCTATCACCAGTTTTTTCCAATTGAAGGGTGAACTTTTTCATGAGACATGGGAAAGGTTAAGGGATCTCATTCGTAAATGTCCACACCATGCTGTCCCTAAATGGCAACTTTGTCAGTATTTTTATGATGGTCTATCGGAGAAACACCGACAAATGGTTGATGCATCATGTGGTGGGACATTCATGCTAAAGAGTGAGGATGAAGCCTGACAGCTCTTTGAAATACTTAGTGAGAATTTCTTACATCATATGTCTACCACCTCTAGAGAACAACCCATGTTTCAACAAAAAAGAAGTAGAATTTATCAGATTGGAAACGTCATGGATATCCATATTAAGGTAGATGAACTGTCCCAAAAATTAGACCGTCTTCTAAATACTGGACAATCCTCGATTCTACCTAACCCAATCCAAGAAGTTTGTGCATTGTGTGCAAGTCCGAACCATTTTGTTAGTAAATGCCCAGCCGCACCTCAATTTTCTAAGTTTGTGCACGAGCAGGTTCAGCAAGCTCAAGTCCAACAAGCTCGCAGACCAGGAAACGATCCTTATTCGAACACTTATAACCCCGGCTGGAGAAACCATCCAAATTTTTTTTGAAAATCACAACCAGTGGTTCTTCCGGTGCAACAAAGATCAGGTTACCCGGATGTAACTTTTAGGCATCCATCCCAGCCACAATACCAGAACCCTCCTCAACCCACTTCGAGTACTCATAGCTCGGCTTTCGAAGAAAAGGTACTATAAGCACTTAAAGGACTAGAAATGAATACCCAACTCCTTCACTCCCATACGCAATCAATAGCAAAGCTAGAGACCCAGATAGGTCAGCTAGCAACAGCTTTCAGTAGGAGGGAAGAAGGAAAATTACCCAGTCAGCCTATTAATAACCCAAAAGGACAGTACATGACTGAAAGCTCCATTGGTCTTGAAACTTTTTTCGAACATGTCAAATCGATCATGACTCTTAGAAGCGAAAAAATCTTAAATCAACCTGAAGTAATCCAACAACAAGAGCAACCAATTCCAGCTACAACAGAAAAGAAAAAATCTGAAGAGAGGAAAGAACCTGTTAACCCAGCACCTGCACCTAAAGCTCCATTTTCTAGTTTAGAATCCTCTCTGCCTCTTGATAAGAAGGGTATAAAAATAAATAAAATGTTGAACTGTTTAAACAGGTCCAGATAAACTTACCTCTTCTCGATGCCATTAAGCAAGTTCGACCTATGCCAAATTTCTAAAGGACCTATGTACACAGAAACGAAAATCAAAGGCACAAATACCAAGAAAAATCCACCTAACTGAGCAGGCTAGCTCAGTTTTCCAGCAAATCGCCCCACCCAAACTGAAAGATCCAGGTACCCCAATTATTTCTTGTGTCATAAGGAACCTCACGATTAAGAAGGCATTATTAATTTGGGTGCAAGTGTCAACCTTCTCCCGAGCTCTGTATATGACCTATTTGGATTTGGAGAGTTAAAACCCACGACAGTGACCTTACAACTAGCAGATCGATCTATTAAGGTACCCCGTGGAATGCTAGAAGACGTATTGGTGAAAGTAGATGAATTTTACTTTCCTGTCGACTTTCTTGTGCTGGATATAGAATCTGATAGCGACCCTAACCAAATACCAATCATCCTAGGTAGACCCTTCTTAGCAACCGCTAATGCTTGTATAAATTGTAGGATCGGAGTTATGGATGTAACTTTCGAAAATAAGAAGCTAAGGTTAAATATTTTCAATGCATCTTTGGGACCACCTGTGTACGACCATAATGAGATCAACTTGTTAGAGGAAGTTATAGAAGATAAAGCTCCTGCCTTGCTCAACTCAGATCCTTTACAGGCATGCCTAACACATTTTAGAATGGATAATTTTGATATTGATGGATACACTGAAGAAATACATGCTTTGCTAGAACCTCTCAATTTTAGCACCAATCTCCCTTGGACTGTAAAGTATGAGCAATTACCAATTCAATCAAGCCCTCTGGTACCATCCTTAGAAGCACCACCTACTCTAGAGCTAAATCCTCTTCCTGCCACGCAGAAATATTCATTTCTTGGATCCAATGATACCCTTCCAGTGATCATTGCGTCTGACCTAACCAACGACCAGGAAGACAAACTTGTCGGGGTACTCAAAAAGCATAAAGAGGCTATAGGGTGGTCAATTGTCGATTTGAAGGGTATAGATCCTTCTGTTTGCATGCATCATATTCACTGTGAGGTTGAGGCAAAACCACATAGGGACATGCAACGAAGATTAAATCCGAATATGCGGGAAGTCGTGAAAAAGGAAGTAGTAAAATGGTTAGATGTTGGAATTATCTATCCAATTTCAGATAGCCGGTGGGTTAGTCTAACCCAAGTAGTACCTAAGAAGTTAGGTATTACCGTAATAGAGAATGATGAGGGTGAATTAATTCCTACTCGTGCAACAACTGGTTGGCGAGTATGTGTGGACTACCAAAAGCTGAATGCCGTTACTAGGAAAGATCATTTTCCTTTGCCTTTTATTGACCAAATTTTAGAACGGCTAGTAGGACAAAGTTTCTTCTATTTTTTTGATGGTTATTTAGGGTACAATCAAGTACCTATATTTTCGGATGACCAAGAAAAGTCTACCTTCACCTGCCCCTATGGCACCTTCGCTTTTCAGCATATGCCATTCGGGCTCTGCAATGCACCTGCTACATTTCAATGGTGCATACTGGCCATTTTTTCGGATATGGTGGATAAATATCTTGAAGTTTTTATGGATGATTTTTTTGTATTTGGAATCACCTTTGAGGATTGTCTCCATAATCTTTCCAAAGTTCTTAAACAGTGTATGGAGACAAATCTTATCCTAAGTTGGGAAAAGAGCCATTTCATGGTGTGGAAAGGAATTGTATTAGGACATATTATTTTTGAAAGAGGATCGACACTCATATTAAGATTCAAGCAGGAATAGGATAGACACTCTTTTAGCGTCTGACTGAAGACGTAAAACTTAGCGCTTGTTGGGAGGCAACCCAATAATTTCATATTTTTTTACTTTACCGCAGCTGCAGGAATTTAGAACAAGAGCCTATTAATCAATGAAGCTATCTTCAACTTCTGAAGTAAAATTATCCCAGGTGCACTCTCTCCTTTTATTTTCTTTGCTTTCCTACTCCATTGAGGATAATGTAGATTAAGTTGGGGGGAAGGAAATAAAAATTAATCAAATCCTCGAGTATGATCAGAAATAATTAGTTTTGTGTATCCAAATTTTATTTTGATTAAGAGTCAATTAGGCATCCTAATAAATGAATGATTAACAGTCAAGATAATTTTAGAGATACTGAGGAATAAATTATTAAGAAAACCCAATGAATGGTAGGGTTTAGACTAGACCAAATTTTAGGAATGATTCTACAACCCTCTTCTTACTGATCTCAATAAAGAATCTGCTTCATGAGAGATTGGGTGGAAAGGTCGAGGTATGCAAAAAATTCTCCTTAAAATTTATTTAAAAAAAAAAAATAACATTGGTTTCCTACTGAGTAACCGGGCCCTTTCGCCTAAGTAAGCGTTATGGTTCGCGTAAAAAGGTGGGCAATGTTAAAAAAAAAAAGGATAATAAGGGGACTAAATTGCAAGAAAATAATAAACCCCTCTCACATTAAGTTAGAGGATTTAAAGAGTAAAGTGGGGAGTTGGTGAAAGAAAAGCTCTTGAAATTTTTTTAGTTAATACTCAACCACTAATTGGGTCAAATTGATAATCCAATGAAGTATCTCTTTAATGGTCTGACCAGGTATCATCTATCTTTTGGGATGCCTAACTTAACTTTTTAGTCAAGACCGAGTCGGTACACAATGCTGATATATCTATTTTACTCGAGGACGAGCAAAATTCAAATTGGGGGTGTGATAAACACTTAATTTAAGTCATTTAAAGCAAAAAATTATAGTTAATTTATTTTATTTATTAAGAATTTGATATTTCTTTTTATGTTTTAAGAAAAAGTGATCGTCGATATAAAAAGTCCGATTCATAGATCAAAAAGACTCAAGTTTGAAGAAAATTAGACTTAAAATAAAATTAAAATAAAAGAAGGATGCATATGGTATTATAGAAAATGAAGATACTATACAAGGAACCCAAAAGGATATAGATGTAATTGTAAAGAAACAAAAGTTTCTTTTTGGAATAAAAAAATTTCTTTTTGAAGCATTAACGCGTGCGTGAGCGCGCAGAAGGCTCACGCGGGTGCGACGCGGAAGCAACGCGGAAGCAACGTGGAAGCAACGTGGGCGAGGCAGCGGGCGTGGGCGCGGGCCCGAGGCAGGCAGGTTCGTGGTGAATTTGATGCTGTGGACACAGTGACGAACAAATACTTATTAAAAGGAAAAAAATATGATATTTGGAAATACTTCAAGAGGAAGAATTTATATTTTCTTTATCTGTTTGTGATCTTTCCATCTCATCCATTCATCTTTTAGTCCTTAGTATTTTTTTTAGTCCCACATCGAAAAATCATGTAAAACTCCTCCCTCCTAACACCTATAAAAAGGTTTTTGTACTCCCATTGGAGGGAGAGCCCAGAAATTCTTCTAGAGCCTTGCATAGAGGAATAGAAAGGGACTACTTCATGAGCAGCTAGGCTAGCAGTCTCAGGAGTGGAGAAAAAATTTTGTAACGACACAGAGATGGTTTATTGTTCTAAACTTTCTTGTATTTCTTTATATGCAATAAAGATTATGCTTTTTATTTAAATCGTCATGAGTTCTTTATTTACTCTCTTTCATATGCTTTTATTTATGCTTTTCTATTAGATTAATATTAGGAACAACTTTTACTTTTCGGAGACGCACCGTGATCTACGGATACGGGGTGTGCCGAGAAAAAAAAAGTTGTTTACCTAGTACTTTTCAGAGAAACACCGTGATCTACGGGTACGGAGTGTGCCGAGGAAAGATAGGTATTTTTTCTAAGATTAATTGCATCTATTTAATTAAAAAAAGAGATACAACTCTGTTAGTACAAATTAATTCAAAACTTTCGAGCTCTTTATTTTTTAATTATATTAATTTTAAAATAATTTATTTTCTAAATCAAAACAACGCTTCTTTCTTTTATTTTATAATCTCAACTTAGCTCAAGGTCCCTGAGGATACGATCTCGACTCATCCTACCTATGTAGTGAGTAGAGTTATTTTTGGTGCTATCAACGACTACGCATCAAAAATTAAATTTTCATCAAAAATACATGTTATTTATGATGAAAAATTTTCATCACTAATATTTGAAAAAAAATAAAAAATTTTAAAAATTCAATAATTAAAGATTATTTGTGATAAAAATATTACGTTGTAAATAACAGAGCATTGGTGATGAAAACTAAATTTTTGTCATAAATTAGTATTATTTACAATAAAATTTTTCATCATTAATATGTGAAAAAAATAAAAAATTTTAAAAATTTAAAAATTATAGATTATTTATGATAAAAATATTACATCATAAATACAGGAGTATTCATGATGAAAACTCATTTTCTATCATAAATACTAAAGTATTTTTGATGAAAAATTTTTATCACTAATATTTGAAAGAAAATAAAAAATTTTAAAATTTTAAAAATTATAGATTATTTATGATGAAAATATTATGTCGTAAATAATGGAGTATTGATGATGAAAACTAAATTTTCATCTCAAATATATTTTATTTATGATAAAAAATTTTATCGCTAATATGTGAAAAAATTAAAAAATTTTAAAAATTTTAAAATTATATATTATTTGTGATGAAAATGTTATGTCATAAATGATTGATTTTTATGATGAAATTAAAATTTTCATCACAAATATATTTTATTTATGATAAAAATTTTCATCGCTAATATGTGTAAAAAAATAAAAAATTTTAAAAATTTAAAAATTATAGATTATTTGTGATGAAAATATTACATCACAAATACTTGTATATTTGTGATAAAAATTAATTTTCTATCATAAATACTCTAGTATTTACCATGAAAAATTTTCATCGCTAATATTTGAAAGAAAATAAAAAATTTTAAAAATTTAAAAATTATAGATTATTTATGATAAAAATATTACATCGTAAATAATGAGTATTTATAACAAACAGTAATTTTTTTGTCATAAATATCTAATATTTACGATGTACTATTTTCATCGCTAATACCTGAAAAAAATAAAAATTTTTAAAAATTTAAAAATTATAAATTATTTATAATAAAAATTTAATATCATCAATAATTAAATATTAATAATAAAAACTCAATTTTCATCACAAATACTCTATTATTTATGATGAAAAGTTTTTCTCACTAATAAATGAGAAAAAAATAAAAAAATAAAAAAATTATAAATTATTTGCGATGAAAACTCTATTTTCATCGTAAATAACATGTATTTGCGATAAAAATTATATTTCTATCATAAATATTTGAAAATTTCCATCACTAATATTTGAAAAAAATAAAAAATTTTAAAAATTCATAAATTATAGATTATTAGCAATGAAAATTTTTCTATTGAAGGATGTTTAGATATATTATAATAATTTTTTTATATTTATAAAAATAAATATTATATAGTTTTTATAAAATAATATGTGCACAAGAAAGGTATGTAGAATATTAAGATATCTCTGATCCTCAATCTTTATAAGGCTCTATCAGTGGCATCTTGAACCAATCCAAAATCAATTCTTGGAGCATGGATCAAGAGAAAGATGGTTGAAAATTGAAGCTGAGGATGTCATCATTCCTTTGGCTGTCCATTTGAATCTTGCCCAGATGACGTTTGATCTTTCAGACCTTTTGCTCGAGGTCCTCCTCCCGACAAGATTTTGTGAGGCACGGAGAGTAGCCCAAGGTCGAATCTCCATTGGAGGAGATCGGAGAATGTTGGCATTATTCTTCATGCCTGGATCCTGATGGGATGGTGATTGTCGATCGATCAGGGCAGGATGATGCGCACCTCAAAAAAATTCTCTGAAAGCAGTTTTGCTGGCTACACGGAGAGGGCATAGTTTGAGGAGCATGTTGCGGGCATTGTCATTGCTCTGTGGTTTGCTGTAAATGCTGGACGATATTGGTTAATGCTTGGACCTGTCGAATTAGGTCGTTGAATCGTTACGGGTTCTCTATAATAAGTGGTGGTATAGGCCCTTGAGGAGTGGATGCTGGCACTGCATCACCCATCCTTCATCGAGATGACTGTCAATGAGAAGCGGCAAAATTATTGTAAGTTTTTGTTCTTACCATAGTTCATCCATTTCATTACTAAAATATTCTGAAAAGTTGATATATTTACTACATCAGCTATATATATACACACACACACATATATACATATATTATTGCATTATTCTGGCTAAGAGATGAATGAAAAATGAATGGAATAAAATAATATGGAGAACAAGACTTGGTCAGGAGAATATTTTTTTAAATAAAAAATTATTTTTTATTAATTATTAGCAATGAAAAAAAATTTTGTCGCTAATTATGTAATTAGCGACGACATAGAAAATTTTCGTCATCAAAAATATTTTCTCGGGGTTGAATTTTTTCAACGAGATTTTTTTTTTGGTGGAAATTATTAGCAATGAAAATTAATTTTTCATCGTAAATATTTTTTGTTCGAATTATTGACGACGAAAACTGATTAGTAGTGACGAAAATTTGCATCGCTAATACCCTGCATCCCATCAACTCACATCGGAAACCCATTTTTCTTCTTCGTCCCCCCCGGCAGTCTGGCTTCCTCCCCCTCCCACGAGCTTCCTCCCCCCGATGTCCCTCGTGCCTTCGATTTTCTCCGCCATCCCAATTTCCTCTGCCGCCGCCGCCGTCGAGGTGAGTCGACTTCATCTCTATTTTTTTTTAAGTGGGTTTGGGCCGAGGATGGGGATAGGGAATGTGCCGGGGACGGTGCGCCTAGGTCGAGATGGCAGGCCGTGGCCACGTGGGGCCTGTGGGCCACGATGGCGACGATGATGGTGGGCTGGGGACGACCACGTGGGGTCGGTAATGGGTCGAGGCCAGGGCCGGCGAACCAGAGCTGGAGCCGACGACGTCGACTCTTCTTTTTTTTTTTGGGGTGGGTTCAGACCGGGGATGAGGATGGGGAACATGCCAGGGCTGGCGTGCCGAGGACAGTGTGTCTGGGTCGGGACAGCGGGCCGCGACCACGTGCGGGCTGCGGCCCGCAGATGAGGACGGGGAACGTGCCGGGGCCGGTGTGCTGCGACCGGTGTGCCAAGGACAGCGCGCCTGGGTCGAGATGGTGGGCCGCGACCACGTGCGGCCTGCGGGCCGCAGCCATGTAGGGCCTACGTGCCGGTGCATTTCGGGGTCGACAACGGCGGGCCGGGGCCACCGAGCCGGAGCCAGAGTCGACAAGCCGGGATGGGGTCGGGTCACGGCTATGCCAAGGCTGGGCCGGCGATAGTGGGCCAGGGAGGGGCCGATGAGCCAGAGCTAAAGCTGGCAACGATGAGCCGGGGCGCAACTGTGCCAGGTACGATGAGCTGGGCACGCGTGGCTTACGAGTCGCGGGGCCTACAGGCAGGGCACGCATGGGTTCGGATGGGTCGGGCTTGGGTTGGGGTGGGTCAGGCCTGGATGGGGCCGGTCGGGCCAGGTTCGATCGAGCTGGTGTGGGTCGGGTGGAGCCGAGCCGGGTCGGGCAGGGGCCGGGGCGGGGCGGGGCAGGTTGGGCAAGGTCAAGTTGGGCTGGGGCTGGTTGGGTGGAGCCGAGTTGGGTCTAGTTCGGGTTAGGTTGGGGCTGGGTCAGGTCGGATCAATGCAGGGCGGGCTGAGTCGGGTCGGGTCGGGTACAGGTTGAGTCGATTTTGGGTCGGGTACAGGTTGGGTCGGTTCTAGGTCGGGTCTGAATCGGGTCGGTTTCGGGTCGGGTCGGGGCCTTTAGGGATGGGTCCGGGATGGGGATGGGGCAGTCCGGCAGGTTGGGTGGGGTCGGGATTGGTCAGGTCGGGGCAGGTCGGGTTGAGTCGGGTCGATTCCAGGTTTGGCCTGGTCGTGCCGGGCTAAAATTATTATAATTGTTGCATATTATTTTTTAGTGTTACTGCTAAAATTATTTAATTATTTGACTAATTATTTTTTCACTAACACAATGCACATTGCTGTTATTTGTTATAATTAAATTATTTTATGTGCTATTTTGTATGCTGTTGAAATTATAAATAAAAAAAATATTTTTATTTTAGAGAAAATTTTATTGAAATTTTTAATGAAGAAATTTCAATACGAAGTTATTCTTTTTCGATAAATAGAAATCTATCTTCGAATATACGTTCAAAGATGATACTTAAATTACATTGAGCTGTAGATTTCCATTCAAGTTTCGAACTTCATCGAGATCGAAACTTGGATGTCCCGTATTCAGATTTTTTGGATAAGTAATAATATTATTGTTGTTAATAGTTGATATTTCATTTCATTATGTGGTATTCCGTAGTTATCTGTCCATTATTCTCTAGGTATATGGTGGATAGGGTATGAAATAAATATATTTATTAGAATATTATTTAATTTTTACTATTATTATTTAATATTATATTTATTTATATCTCAATTTTTGCAGATATGACACCAGAAGACAGACGATGACGTTTGCGTTCACAGCTCCCTACAGATGCCTCAAAGGTTGAGGCACCTCCATCGATCTCCATTGCCGCACCAGCTTCACTGTCGGAGGGTCCTGCACGGACATGTCCCAGTGAGGTGGGTTCCGTGGTATTAACTATTACACTTTATATATAATAAAATTTGATTCTTTTATTTGGATCATACTAATGATTTATTTATTGTTGTTTCAGGTAAGTCCTCATCGGTGGTGAGGCGAGGGTAAGGTCCATCGAAGAACCTTGCTCTGGAGCATTGGAGACACGAGCACCCAGGACAGCATCTCCGGATTGAGATACCGATCGGCTACACCAGACCCATTAGGGGATGGTGTGATCCATGGCAGATTGAGCTGGGCATCATATGCCGTAGTTATGCCCCCATGATGCTCTTCGATTGGCGTCACGTTCTACCAACTCAAAGAGAAGTTTTTTACACCCACTTACAGATAAAATAAATTATACTTGAATATTTAATTTGCATAGTATTCTTCTAATATTTGTTATTGGCAGGGTGTATTTGATATCGCTGATTTTGAGGAGAATTGTGTGAGGCGAGCCATCGATATTCAGCTATCATTGCGTTTCAAGGACTATCGCCATCACATGCATCAGCATTGGTATCAGGTGGTGCAGGATCATGGAGAGGAGGCAGCGTGGTAGTAGCTCTATGACATCATCACCATAAATGATTGGACTACTATATGTCGGCAGTACCAGGATCCGGCATATCAGGTTACACATCTAAACTTTTCTTTTTATAGTTTAATGACTTAATCATTTATTTTTAAATTAAATTTTTTATCTACTAATTTTACTGATAATTTTACAGAGACGATGTGCCCAGAATGTGATGAACTGGGCGAGACAGACCATGCCGCATTGTGGGGGTTCGAGATCGTTTGTTCGTCATATGGATATATGGTAGGTAATTTTTAATTTCTAATTAGCATATAATTCTCTAGTTATTTAATTTTTTTTAATTAATTCTTAAATTGCAAAGAGATGCTGAGAGTGGTGAGCTTCTTAGTAGGATCGATATCTACCAACGGACCCACCAGCGACGATCGGGGGAGTGGACAACGGAGAGCCAGAAGCTCTTTATAAGTCTTTTCAATTATTTTTCATTCGTAATCTAATTTTTATAATAAAATTAAAATAATTATAATTTTAATTTTCAGGATCGTATGACAGAGATTAGATCCCAGCCTACCCCTAGGGCTCGACCGCATCCACAGATGATGAGATCTGTGATCGGGTGCTCGGTACAAGACCCTGTTATATTAGGGGTCTAGGGTATGGGATCACTGCTCCCTCATCCTCATGCACATCTAGGACGGACATCCATTCTGTGTGTGAGGCTTGGCTGACGGAGGTACAGAGACAGGCTGCCAAGGATCGACAGCAGACTATCGAGGATCGATAGTGAGCTCAAGAGTTGGCTGCATGCGTCGATGACTATAAATACTTTCAGATCTAGATGATAGAGCAGATGGCACAGATGGATCAGATGATATAGCTGATGAAGAAGCAGCAGGCCGATCTAAGCTTCATCATCGGTCTGAGCTCCGTTGAGCGCTCTCCATCCCCAGCTCGTTCTCCAGATGCCGATATTTGATGGCTTACTGATGTACTTTTTTTATTTTAAATTTTTTAAATTTTAATTTAATATAATAAAATAATAAAATAAATTTGTCAGTTTATTATGTAAATTTTTTTTAATTTTTTTTAATTTATAAAAAATATTATACATATAAATTTAAAATATATATTCATAATTTTTTTAAAAAAAAATATGAGTAAATTATTAGCGATGAAATTATTTTTGATGAAATATTCATCGCTAAAAATATTTTACTAACATAATTTAATTTATCAATAAATATATAATTAATAGTGATGAAAAAATATTCATCGTAAATCATTAAGTTATTTACGATGAATTTTTTTCATCAAAATATTATTTAATTTTTTTCTAAATAATTTTTTTATTAAATTAATAGCAACGAATTATTTTTGTTGCAAAAATAATTTTTTGCGATGAAAATTTTTTCAAAGGAGCACATAGATTTTGTTTTGCTGGGGAGCGTGGCACTGTTTTTTTTTTTTCAGAATGAAGGTCATGCATCCAATGTTATCTATTTGTATTTCAGCTATAATTATTGCATGCACACTTACCTGATCCATGTGATTTATGCTGTGGAAGTAAATGACATTCTTGTTATGTGCAAGTCACTTTTGTTGCTGTAATTTATCCTTTTCTGGTGTTGCGGTATATTGGGCAGGTGGCATTTCTTTCTAAATTTTTTTTTGATATATCTGCAAGCTTCTATGAATCCATTCTGGGTAAGCCTCAATACCATCAGATCATGCAACATGCACTTGGTCAGGCATAATATGTTCATATGGTGTTTTCGTTTTTCTTGTAGAACCTGTGTTTTGGCCTGTTTTTGTGCTACTAGCTACTATTTTTGCTATAGTTGCTGGCCAAGCCATTATCTCAGCAACATTTTCAATTGTCAAATAGTGTCATTCTTTGGGTTGGTTTCCACGTGTCAAGGTTGTCCACACATCAAGGTGGATCCATGGTCAGATGCACATACACGAGAATAACTGGATTCTCACTTAGCTCCGCCCTCATGCGGTGGGTCACTGGCAATCGAGCTTCAGTTCAAGCGAGGAGGCGGTAGCGATGGAGGATGGGTATGGGTGGATGGGAGCGAAGAGCGGAGACAAGTGAGAGCTTGTAGAGGGATTTTATTTAGGGGTCGGGGTTCCTGTTGGTGGGGCTAATCAAGGGAGATGGGGTGGTGCTTTTTTTTTAAAAAAAAAATTTTGGCACTCCTCTCTTAATGCTATTCACTTTTCATCAATATTTAATATATTTTTTAGGAGATTTAACTTGTCCATATTTACCCACTAGCAGATTTGATTTACTCATGTTAAATCATTGAAACATAAGTTAAAAATTAATTATAGCATTTTCATGTTTGACAAACGTGGGTATATACAATCTTTTTTTCAAAATTTGATCTTTTACTCACGTATGTACTTTATGTGACTAAAAAGCGTGGGTGTATGTGACTTTTCTTGCAATGTGATTGCTAAGAGTGCTTTTAGATTTAAGGTCATGTTTTCGGTTGTTAATCTACTCATGTGTCAACTAGAATAATTATTAATCTTAACGATGCTCAGGTCGTTGCAGTTCAAACAGGAGATAGCTGACTGCTCAAGGAGGGAAGATGTGAAATTAATTTTGAGTTTGTATTGTCGAGACTTTGAGTTCTGACAAGGAAAATGCTTATCATGCTTGACACGGAGCATTGCTGTCAACTAGAAAATGATAAATATCATGTCAATTTATGTCCTACGTGCTTTCATGATCTATCTGATTGACATCCACTAAAGATAAGGCAAGCCAAAAATCAAAAAGATTTAATATAAATATCTCAAGTTTGTATATACAAAACCTTTCTTTTCATGCAAGACATGAGTATTTAAGATTGAGGAGGAGCTTTTTCTTCTATACTATTTTGGCCAAAAACTAAAACTTTGGGTATGAATCATCTCTTCTGTTCGGACACCATTAATAATCCTTTTCGAGCCGAAGACAATCTGATAATGACAAAGAGCATCTAGTCCAGCTTGATTTATGGAGCTAGCATAGACTAATTACTCAATCTAGAGGTTGTTGGAGCATTTTTAACCT
The DNA here is from genome assembly GCF_000442705.2 of Elaeis guineensis. NCBI lineage: Eukaryota > Viridiplantae > Streptophyta > Magnoliopsida > Arecales > Arecaceae > Elaeis > Elaeis guineensis. The sequence goes on along the minus strand of NC_025997.2, from coordinate 25,803,061 downwards.
TGCCGATTTGTGTCTAATTTGATCTCTTGCATGAAACGGTTTCTGATGCGCTATTTTTTTTAGTGCTCAACTTTCCATGATAATTGTTCTGATCAATAAGAACAAAAATCCAACCATTTTGTTGCAACAGTGCAGGTTTTCTTTTGTCATTTATGCCCGCATAATTACAGGCTTAACATCCTTTTGCCAATCCTGTTTGCACTATTTTTACTGGAACGTATCCCAAAATGTCATGGGGTGAATGTTGGTCTTGATGCAAGGTTGTCAATGCAAGGAGCCTATACAAAGTTCAGGTTGGGTTGGTTTGGAAGCATTACGTGAGGACGTAAAATATACTTAGTGGCAACGTGGTATAACTGTATTCGTGGAATTGTCAATTCTCAATAAAAACAAGAGAAATATCAACCACGCTTGCTAAATTAAATTTTAGAAAGTCATAAAAATACAGAATATACGATTTAATTCCTGATTTATGGTATTTAATCAGCTGCATCGATATATGCATGGTTTGACTAAAATTACACTCTCACCCAGAATGCTTTCTGGCCATTCAAACTCTGTTTACGTCTTCAAAAAGAAGAACCGCAAAACATGAACACCATTGGTCTGAATGCCTGTAAATGTTGAATACCCGAAACTCATGGTCCGAAAGCCGGTATCAGCAAACCCATAAACTCATCGTCTGAAAACCAGTAAAACCTGCAACCTGTAACCCCTTAACTTCAATGTCGGGCATGGGATCAAGCTTTCTCCGCTTGATCCATCACATCCCCCCCACTCTGTACATATTCTACAGCAATCAATATAAGGGTGGTATGACCTCACACTTCATCAAAAAAAAGAAAAAAAAACACTCCCACCAAATTATGAAGAAAAAAACTCAGAACCATTTATCTCATTAATTTGCCAAAAAAGTTTAAATACACTTGTCATCAATATCAACACAATGCAATATCTTCAAAAGTACATGGGTGGTACAAAAATAAGCCTTAAAAATATTTAAATACACTTTTCAAGTCGATACAATGCGTACCTAAGCACCAGAGAGGTAAAATGGAACAACTATATAAGTCCAAGTGCAAAGGCATTTTCTCCAGCTTCCAAGATAGCTGCCCACTCTGAGACGTTGGCGCTGGTGGGGTGGCCGATTGAAGATCAAGGTGGCTGCACCTCCATGCCATCGTCAGCAGCTAACGAGCTCTCAATCCACACCAAGACATCAGCCACACTAGGGGTTCCCCTGTCTGATGGCATGAGCTCCTCGATAGGTTGGCTGCTAGAAGGAAGTGATATTGGAGAAGATGGTGGTGTTGGGATCAAGCTGTCAGCCCACTTCAAGGTGTCAGAATCGATGAACCAACCATCACCAGAAGTGGAAGAGATGGTGGTGTTGGTGGAGCGGTCATCTATACGTCCTGGCGGTGGCACCAACTGAGCTGCAATCTCCTGCCCGGTGCAGGTAGCGGTCACCGTCGCAACATTTTCACCACTGCTACCACCTTCGGTTGCAAAAGAAGTTGGCTGTGCCACCATGCCATCATCAGCTGCTAACAAGCTATCAGTCCACTCCAAGATCTCGGCCTCACTAAGGTTTCCACTTTCTGCTGACATAAGCACGTCGATAGGTTGGTTGCTTGAAGGAACTGATGCTTGAGAAGATGGTGGTGTTGAGATCATGCGGTCAGCCCACTTCAGGGGTTCAGAATCGATGAAGCAACCATCGCCAGAAGTGGAAGAGATGGTGGTGCCAGTGGAGCGGTCATCTACACGTCCTAGCAGCGGAACCAACTGAGATGCAATCTCCTGCTCAGTCCCGGTGACAGTCACCATCGCAACATCTTCACCACTGTTACCATCTCTGACCTCATAAGCCTGATTGAAGAGCGTCGACCTTGCAGCATGTATCCATCTTCTTTTGCAGTCATGTGCGGCTGGATAATCATTCTTAACTTCTTTGTTCTCCTCCTTCGGATGAATTCTGCATAGAGCCATCTCTTGAAACTGCAAATTGGAGAGCGATGGTCACGTCAATTAGCGGTCGAAGATTCTACGTACCAAGGTTTGAAAGGAAAAAGATAATCAACTTTAAAGCTGTTGGAGTAACAGATCATAATCAGATGTATTAAACAATCTAGTTAGCCAGAAGCCATGACGTAAGACTATAATGATATTAGATTCAGAAAAAGACAATGAAAGAAAGGGAAACAAAAAAAAATAGAAAAATTGCATACCTTGCCATCAGGTGAGTGGAGGAGGTACTCGTGCATGATCCAGTTGGGGTGCAGTCTCTTCCTCTTGCTGTCTCTGAACTTGAAGACAAGGGAAGTCTTGTGCCCGATCAGCTCCAAGGATTCGTCAAAGATGAGCTGGTCCCGACCATTGCCATGCCAGAAGCCCTGCCCTGCGTTGCGGTTGGCCCTGCACCCACTGCCATTTGCACTTGCTTTGTGCCTGGGGGTGAAGTAGTACACCTCCTCCCCTATTCCGCGCTTGAAATCCCCTGTAGATGGAGGGACAAAATAATTAGAAACAGGGAGACAAGATTTACGACACTAGATTGTAACGGAAAGACAAAAGAACTGACGAAAAAAACAGGAACGGAAGACATGCTATAATTAAGAAGGTAACTCCACGATGCATGGTTGGAAGCAAGAGACAATGAGACAAAGGGAACCATCGGTTCACTTGTAATTCGGACAAGAGGACAGAGAAGAATGCGGGAATAAATTACAAGGATGCATGATCTAGAGTTTTAGTTGGGGTTCAAGAACTCGTTCTTGCTAGTGATGATACTAAGAAAGGAAAATAAAAACAAGAACATGAGGAGGGAAACCTGAAGATAAGAAAAAAGAAGGGAGGAAAGAGGAGGATCTTGCATGTAATTTGGACAAAAAGAAGGAGACGAGTGGGGGGGAAAGAAGAAGGATCCAGGGTGTTAATTAGGGTTTTATGCATATGATCAAGAACTCGTTTCTTGCTGGTGATATTAGCTAAAAAAGGAAAACAGGAACAGGAACAAACCAGATGAAGAAAGAAAGAAGAGGGATCATGCAATTTGGACCAAAAGAAGGAGAAGGACGTGTAGAAATTAAAGAAGAAGGATCAAGGGTTTGAGGCAAAGCAATGTATCGATCAAGAACTCGATCGTTCTTGCTGCTGATACGTACTAGAGGAAACCGGAAGAAGGAAAAAGAAGAGAGAAAAGAGGTTGGATCACGTACTTGGGAGGTCCCACGGTTCTTGAGCATAAACATCGCACTCATGTATCAGCTTAGGTGGGAGTCGAGAGCCCTCCGCGCGCTTCCGGAGGTAGCGGATGACTTCCACATCCGTTGGAAAAAACCTCATTCCATCCACCTCTCCGTCCATCGTCTCTTCTTCAGTATTCTGCTTCTTCTTCCTCTTCCCTTAGCCTTCTCTTCTTGGCGTTTCTCCTCCGAGAGCTATCACAGTCGTCAGAGATACACGATCGATCACCGCTCCGGGATGCTATGGGTAAACCAAGAAGCTAGCCAACGATGCTTACCCAGCGCGGTCAGAACTCGTGTGTTATAAAACAGAACCTAAGACCAACGGTAATATATATTCCTTGGCTGTCACCGGGTGAAGCACGCGGATCCTCTGCTGTGCGATGCGTGCCACACAGCAGCGGATTGCCAAAGTAATTTGAATTATAATGGTGGGTTATCATGCATTACCAAAGAGTATTGCAAAATATTGGGGTAAGGCACGATTGACTTACGTATAGTAGCTAGGAAATTCTTGGCCTGAACACTAACCATATAAGTGACTTGCACATACATAAAAGCTAGCATTCAACCCCCGTATTGTGGGGGTTTAATTGATATTAATAATAATGATATTTTCTTATATCATGAATGTTAGTAAATTCAAAAATCAAGAATGCTATAAAATAGATCTGTAGAATACATTCTTGCAATGAAAGATCATTCATGTGGAGAAAGGTCAAGATAGGCAGTCTCGGTGATCTCCTTTAGATGGCTATATATCTTCTTTCTTTCTCGCTTTCCTCCCCAAACGTCCCTTGTTTTCTTCACGGCCTCTTCTTCTTCTCTTTTTTCCTGGAACCACTGAGTCATCTAGGTGGCTGTTGTTCCATTCATTTTTTTAGTGGAAATAAGAAAAGTAAGGAACCACCCCTTGGTTCCCCCTCCCATGTAAACCAAATCGAAAAGCATGATTAATGTTCCCTTCCCTAAAAGAGCTTAACCACTACAGACAAAGTGACTCATTAGTATTATTTACTTTCTTCCTAATCTAATATATAAACTATACTTGCAAAAGACACCATGGGTTTTATACATGATAGCCCATTTTGGTTGGTTTCATTACATTTCCTACCGCATGGCCATATAAGCGAAATTAAAATATTCAAACATAATCTTAATCATTTGATCGACTCAGATTAAATAGTTTCTGTTCTATACCAGATAATATCAGACCCAAGCATAAAAGAAGAAACTTCACTTATGAAACAAATCAGCCTAACACCAGACCCTCAAATCATCCTCATATCTGTATAAGGAGGATAAAGATTAAAACACAAAGTTAGGTCCACATAAGAGGACAGAAATGATACCCTGGCATCTCTAAGCTCGTCGAAATCCCCATCACTCGGTAGGAAAAGAGAGAATTTATTCCAAAGTACCTAGAGACACCATTAAAGAAAAATAAAACTACAAAAAGAAAAAAATATAAATACAAATTCTCTAATTATAACAACAACCACCTACAGATCAACGACCAAAAAATTTAGAAAAAGTAAAAATTGTTTGTTTGAGAATCATAAAGAAAGGCATAGAAATTGAAATTTTGAAGAGGAAAAAGAAAATCTTAAAAAATTATTATAAATTAGAAAGATATTTCAAAGTTGTGAGGACCATTATTCCAAGCAAGCTTGGGATACCCCTCTATCCCTCCGAATGGTCCTGATGTAAATGGAGCGAAAATCCAGCCTACAAACCTCCTCTTCGGATATTTCAAGAGCTTGGGCAGCCGTAGATGACGGTTGACGGTGGTAGATTCGCTTTCAACAATAAGTTTTGAACATATATCTATTCTCCGAAGAATCAAGATCTTAGTCAGCAGCCCCCATGGCAACCGACAAGCATGGATGGAAGTACAGACAAACTCACCATCATGTGACCAACACATTCCTTCATGATTCAAAGGAAAGCTTGAGAAACCAACATTAATGTTGGATCCTTTTTTTTTTTTCAAACTCCGGTTTCAAGACATTTAATCGAAAGATATAAATCTATAATCGAGAGAATACACTGGCCTACTTATTCTCTATTTTATTTCCAACAATTGATTCTTTTTATTACAAAACACAAATAATACCACAGAAAAAGGGAACTTCGGGGGAAATGCACGCATCACCTCCTCCGATTCCTTCGTCTGGCTTCACGAGCCTTCCGCTTCCTCTCCTCCTAGCCGTCTGCACTCTCAGATCACACCAACCTTGACCACCTTTCGTCGGAACTGCCACACAAGAGCCTCCTGCAGCTTGCTCTCGTCTACTACGACCTAGATGTCGTAGCCCAACTTGAAGAAGAGCACGTTCGCATGCCTCAGGGCTGGCTCCACGATGGCGGCGGCCGAGTCGATTGGCCCCTCCTGCCGTGGCTGATGGTCGAGGAGAAGCGAGGCAGAGCAAAGGGGAAGAAGTTGCGGGAGCAGGTGTGTAGGTTGATTGGGTGAAGGGAGGGGAAGGCGGGAACCGAGCCACCTTCTCCACCACCACCGGCTCCTCTTCCACCTCCAAGAGACCCTTCCCATCATTATCGTTGCCGGCGTCGGGCGATATTGACCCACGGAGGACCTTCCGGCTCCGCGCATGCATCTGCCACCTCCCTAGGTTGGCCGATCCCGCCGCCATCGCTGTTGATGGCCAAACACCGCAAGACATCGCGCATCCGACGGAGGATTGTAAAAAATTCCTCCATGGAGTCTCAATCCTCAGGTTTTTCCACTATTTTTCCATCCTCAGGAGTCTGAATTTTTTCACTATTTTTCCATCCTCAAGAGTCTCAATCAAGTGGGAGGCTTAAGCAAGCAAAGCCCAAAAATGCAGAATTTGTTAGGGACACGTGGTACGTTAGGAGATTACCCTATAATATGACATGTCAACATAAAATTTCATCCCTGAAAGCTATTGATTATTTTACTTATATTATATAGATTCAGATGGTCACCAAGGAAATTTAAAAAAAAAAATAGATCATTAATTAGCAACTCTTTCAAATGATGAAGGCTTTGATATGGACAAACCTCTTTGCTTGTCCAAATATAGGATGCTCCTGATCCCCACCCCCATCCCCCTTATTTTTTTTGGAGGACCTTCATATTCAGCATTTCCAGCATCTTCAGATGAATAACTTTCAGTAGATTCTCCAATCAGTTCTCTCCTCAACTTGTCAAGAATATCACAAGCAATAGATAAATAGAAAGGTGTCTCTTTTAATTGTAAATGTATCCAACTACACATTAGCAAGCTGCACTTGATCATGCAATGTTTTTTCGAAATGTGGAACTGCAAGAGTAGACAACCATATTATCGACCACAGCAGAATGCTATCATGAGCTACTCTAGCATGAGTCACCAAAGCAGAAGAACAATCATCGCTACGACTAATAAAAAGTAATAGATTTGCAGTTCAGCATCTATATATATACATCCTAATGTTCATGAAGATACACTGGTACAAACAAACCCCCACCTCACAACCAAGATTTTTATCTTGAAGTTCTTAGTGCCGACTTTTAATCAAGTGTTCTTTAAAGAACTTCAACAATTATTTATACTTGCTATATATTACTAGAACCACTTGCTTCACTAAAAATATATAATATTTAACATTTGTATAAGTTCAACATGTTTGTGATCAAATTTTGCACTCTGAAAAAATAGATCTTAATAGACTAAATTACTCCTACGTTGCATTGGTCCCAAAAAAAATAGAAAGAAAGCAAGTATGTGACTTCAGACCCATAAATTTATTACATGGAATACTGAAAATTTTGTCAAAAACTCTAGCAATCAAACTATCTAGATTTTTGAACCGACTTGTAGATGATTCGCAATCAACCTTCATTAAAGGAAGACAAATCATAGATTGCTATCTAATTGAAATGGAGACCATCTTCTATTGACTTGAATCAAAGTAGAAGGTACTTGTCTTCAAAATCGACTTTGAAAAAGCATCTGACAAGGTCACTGGTCCTTCCTCCTCACCATAATAGAATCTAGAGGCTTTGGCTCAAAATGGAGGCTCTGGATTCAGAATATTCTGATTACTAGCAAGATGGCCCTCCTTATAAATAGAAAACCTTTAAATTGGATCCAAAATAGGCAGGGATTATAACAGGGTGACCCTATCTCCCCAATGCTTTTTGTGTTAGTTGTAGATGCACTTACTCTCATAATCAAAATGGCTGCTTCAAACCAACTAATCTTAAAAATTGGGCACCCAGATTCAATGGCTAGAAAAATCTTGAGCATTCAATATGCAGACAGTACTCTTTTGATGAGTAACGCAAGTAGACACCATACCTCTATTCTAAAGTTCATTGTCTATGCATTTGAGCTGGCTTCGGGCCTAAAGAACAACTATCAAAAAAGCAATCTTTTTACTTTTTAGAATTTCAGAGAGTGAGAGCAAAATTCTAGCATAAATTATTGGTTGCATCCTATCAAAGTTGGGAACAACTTACTTGGGATTCCCACTACACCACCACAAACTAATAGCGAATGATTGGAGATTTCTAGTGGAGAAGAAAGAGAGGAAGTTGTTAGGCTGGAAAGATAAGGTCCTCTAGCTCACTCGGTGGCTGTCTAACACTTATAAACTCGATGCTCAGTTTGATACAAATCTATTGGATGTCCTCACTATTGATATCTCAACAAATTTTGGACAGAATTGACAAGAGACATCGGAGTTTTTTGTGGAAGGGGGACAAACAATACAAAAAAATTCACTATTTAGTTAACTGGAAACGGGTTTGTATACCAAAAATAGTGGGAGGATTAGAAGTTATTAATTTAAATCTCCTAAACAAATGCCTGCTTCAGAAATGCTGGTGGAGTTTCTATAAGGATCGAAAAAGGGTGTGGAGGATTCTAATAAAAAGCTTACTAACATAATGAGATTCCAAACTGGATGAAAGGAAAGCATCTAAAATTTGCATCAGTAATCTAAAAAAGTATGGTGAAAGTGCGTGAGCTCTTCCACTAGAATGTTCAGTTTGAGCTTGAAAGTGGGAAGGAAGTCTCTCTCTAGCACGATCAATGGATTGTGAAGATAGGCCTCTCAAACACAATTATCCAGTTTTATTTCATCTGACATCTCTTCCAAATCTTTCAGTGCAACAATTCAAAAGTCTGTCAGATGTCAACAGTATTTTTAGAGTTGAGACTATCATGATCTTGGAAGACGCTCTTCAAGATTTTAGATGCTGCACTGAAAATATAATCCTTACAGAGGATCCAGATAAAGCAAAATGGAAATAGACTGTTAATGGGTATTTCTTCATTAGAGATTGCTACCATTTTCTTTGCAATAGAGGTATTTGGCTAGCATTCGCCAAAAAATTCTGGCATGTCCCCATTCCAGAGAAAACGAAGATCTTCACTTGGCTCCTATTTCATAATAGAATCGTTACTACTGAAAATCTCTAGCGGAGAAAAGTTTGGCAAATGTTTGACTGCCCAATATGTTGTGCTGCTCTTGAATCAATAAATCACCTATTTATTTTTTGTTCTTATGCTTCATTCATTTGGCAGACAATCACCTCCAAACTTCATATCACAGATACACTCTCATCAACAAAAGACCTATGGAATAGTTGGCGAGAAGAACTACCTTCGAAAATTATTAAGAAAGACTGGGATGTCATTGCTTCTATCACCCACTGGTTAATTTGGAAGGAAAGAAATAGAAGACTATTGCAATTCGAAGTACTCACAATGATTATCATGTTTCAGAGAATCTATCAAATAATTCAAGGCCGAACGTCAACCATAGAGGATAAATCAAAAATAAGAATCGAAAAAATTTATTAAATAGCTAATGTAATATTTTTTTAAACTCTACTATCATTCTCTGTAATGACTGCATAATTCTCCTTAAGAAAGCCTTCCATATCTTATTGTTGGTTGACCTAGGCCAACCAAATCCATCATCAGCTTTTTGTAAACTCTTCCCTGAATAAAATTAGGATGGTTTCACCTCCCATTTCCATCAAAAAATAAAAATAATAAGGTTGGTTATGACTTAGACCCATTTCACCCGTTTCGGACTTGCTCGGCCCATTTAAAATTTGCTCAACTCATTTATCCAGATTCAACATATTTTTAAATAGGTTATGCAGGTCTAGTCAGATTACCTATTTAATGAAAAGACAACATCAGATTCGGATTTTTGATCTGTTTAATAAATAGTTCGGTTCGAGTTGACAGATTTTTTATCCGATCCATATTTGACTTGACCTATATCCTTCTCGATTGCCATCATTAGTAAATAAGTTGGACATGGGTTTGTTCTTTTTAACCCAATTGTAAATTAGTCCATTGTACCTAGGTTTAAGCTGTTTAGAGTTGACATGAATTTGATCTGATCTAAGCTTGGCCGACCTGGTCTATTGCCACCCCAAACAAATCAAACAAGACCTTTTGTCTCCTGTTGTTTTTGGTCTTTGCTATCTTTTCTTCTTTTTCTACATGCAAATCTGTTGGTTATTGTGATGAATCTACCATCTTACATATACTTGCTTCCACTATTCTTGCCTTCTTGGTGCTAATTTTCCTCTTGTTCTTGGATCTAATCATCCATCAAAACTTTGTAATTCTATGTAGTTTCCTATTTAGCAAGAGTTATCATTATTTCTAAGATAAATAAAAATTATTTTTTCAAGCAAATATGTCAATTGTGGTGGGGTGCAAGCATGATGTTCTATTATTTAATTAGCATTTTTAATAACACATGCTTAATAACAACCTTTATGTCTTTATACCATTACAGAGAAAATACTCTAATTTGACTTTGTACAGAAGAAATTCTAAGTTTTCTGCATCAGAAAATGCTTGTTTGTCATGACATCTATATAGCTGCTTAAATAACAAAATGTAAAATATCACTCACCAATCTGCTTACCATCTAGATTTTGAAAACTTTTTCTTGATAATTGTCATGATTATCTTGCTTAATTTCTAGATTGCTATATTATCTAATGCACAGCTGAGGTGATTATGGTTGCATGCATTATGCTGGTTGGCCTCTTCGCTTTACAGCATAGAGGCACTCAGAGTGTAGACTTTCTGTTTGCACTTGTTGTCATCATTAATTGGCTCTTGTTTATTGGTGTGGTTGGTCTGTTCAATATTGTTGCTTGAACCCCATAATTTGTCATACTCTTTCTCCACACTATATCATTAAGTTCTTCAGAAGGACATGAAAAGATTGCTGGATTTCTTAGAGGGATTATTCTTTGTATTACAGGTTATTTATAGAACACAGTCCAAGATGCTTTCGCTTTTATCTATTAATAGCCTCTTATGTTGAATTTACATGATTCACGTAGGTACTGGAGTTATGTTTGTAGATCTTTGGCCACTTCACTGATTTATGCATTAAGGTGTGGTAGCTAAACATATCTACTTTTTTCTCTTAGAGGTTTCTATCTTCATCAAAGACAAGCGATAAGTAGAAATCATCTAGAAGAAGAAAGTGTCATCCTGAATACGATAATATGAAAGCAAAATATCTTTTATTTCACATGAATATTAACTAATGCAAAAGCCAACTTGTCTTTTCTTATTACTTGTCATTACTAAATATAGTGTTGTGCTTGCGATCATTCATATTATTACCTCTTGTTGTGGGGTCGTGCAACCTCAGCCATGGATCTTGGGACTCACCCTCAGAAATTTCAGACGACGAGGACAGGAACTATCGGATCTGTCAAAGAAAGCTAAGGCGAAATGACCACACCTACTCGAACGCTCACCGACCACTGGATCAATCCCTGGTTGACCCCTAGTTTCGAAAATTTTTTCGACCTCCGGGTCGACATCCCATCATTAGCAGGAATGAAGCCAACGACCGACACTGACCTCCGATCGAAATTCTTTCGACCTCCGATC
>NC_025997.2:25721472-25791797 GCF_000442705.2 Elaeis guineensis | reverse complement strand
CAGCATCAGCTTTCTTCGAAAAAGAAAGATGTCGACCTCCTCCTGCTCTCCTCACCGCCAACTCCCGCCGCTCCCCTCACCCTCCATACGTCTTCCTTGCGGAGGTAGGCCTCTCCCACCTCCCGCTCCAATACATTTAGCCTCCTCTGAGCTCCAACCGAATCCTCACCATCGGGAGGCGGTGGACCATGGCAGTGTCCCCGTCGTCGACTGTGAGCCGTTTGTGGATCCTTTCTTGTAGCTTCATCACATGGGAGGCCTCTCTCCCCTCCTGTCCAAAACATCCAGCCCTCCGAGCTTCGATCGGATTCATATCGTCGGGAGGCTGCGGACTATGATGACATCCTCGTTGTCGACCGCGATCCCTTTTATAGCTTCAGCATGCGACTCATGAAGATGAAGCTGCAGTACATGTGAGATCCCGAGCCAACTGTGTCCAATTCTAAAGTTTTTTTTTTTCATGCCCATGTGGCGGATGGAGGCATTTACGTTGAGATATCTTTATATACATATATATATATATATATATATATATATATATATATATATATATATATATATATATATATATATATATATTAATTTTAAAATTTTATATTTCTTAAATGTGTATCATAAATGTTATCCGGCGAGTGCATATTTTGCACGTACAAAAATTAAAAAACATTGTTCTCGCTTCCGTACGGACAAACGTGCAATAAAACAGGGAGCCCCGGTTCTTGAGGCCAACATCTCTGCTTCCCTTCCCGATCCTCCCCATCTTATTAACCGCACGGAAACTCCCCCACCGCTCGCGCGCACGCTCGCTCTGTCTCCCCCCTTCCTCGCATTTACACTCACAATTCCTCGCATTTACACCCAAGCCCTGCCCTGCCTATGTTTCCTCCTCCATTATGGACGAAAAAAAATTAAAATTAGTCCACCTCTTTTTCCCTCTTTTCATCCTTCTCCAATCCCCTCGTTCCACTCCACTCCCTCCGCGCTTCACCTCCCCCATTTCCTAGGGTTTCTGCTCGACCTCGAACTCCCTCCATCGATTTCCCCCATTTCAATCCCCTAACCCTCGAATCCTCCTCTCATATAGGGTTTCTTGCATGGATTCCTAGCCCGTCGATGGCCCACTATTCTAGGGTTTATCCGGCCCCCATCGAGATCCCGCCATGGGCGCCCTGACGGACCACCGCAAGCGCTGCTTCGTCGACCTCTGCATCCCATTCTCCCCCCATTCCCTCTTCGATTCCTCCTCATCTACCCCCTTGAAGAAGCCCAAGCTCCAATTCCTCCCGTCCACTCCCGATCGCGCGCCTCCGCCGCCGTCGCTGCATAGTCTCCCTAGTTCCCCTCTGCCTTCTCCCCTGCCCCGGCCGCTTCACGGCCCTCAGCGAGTTCTCAAGGCTTTTGGTCTGGGATCGGCCGGAAGGACCCCGCGGAAGTGGTTTAGCCTGACTGATCTGAGCTTGGACATGGGGAACTTTGTTTCGAGGCTCTTTCAGCAAAAGAAAGCAGCTTGGAGCGCTTTGTCATCTCGCCGGAAAGGGGAGGCGTCGGTGAGTGAGAATGGGAGCCATGAGAGGTTCAGATTGGAGGAATACAAGCGGTTGGTGGTGGACTCACAAGAGGAGCACTCGGGAGTGGTCTCGGATTCCGCAAAGGTAGGTCTTTTGCGGTCCTTCGCTTCGGCAGTGTCCGATTTGACAATTGTGACTAGGAAGGATGAGGAACTGTCTGATCCACATGTTTTGAGTCGGAAGGTGGAAGATGCGAGGAAAGTTGCGTTGGAGGCCATTCCAGTGAGGGAGGAGAGGGCATGGGTAAAGAAAGGACCTTTGTACAAAGAGTTGTATGCGGAGGCGAAGAAGCATGATTCTAAATTGAGTAGATTGGAACTCGAGGTGAAGTTAACCGAGGAGAAGATCTCCAGATTCCGCTTAGCATCAGAGGCACGGAGAGAGAAACCCAAGGAGGTTTGTTCTTTTATCTTATGAGTTTTCAATTGCCAACTAGCACATAAATTTATAACTTTCTGAACCTTAGTGGAAGAACAAGTTTTATGTATATTGAGTTTTCAGTGCTGCAGTCATTCTTGTCATGACATGCTAGGACCTTTTGTTAGTTCCTGGCAGCCATGCAAAATTTGTTAGAAAAAGAATGAGCACGATAATAAGCTCTAGGAAAATGGAAGCAAAACTGGGGAAAAATATGAATTTGTGAGCGGTTGACAGAAGTACAAAGGAGCATCATGTTAAGTGGCTTAGTTAATTTTATAAAGCAAAATGTTGAGGCTAAATGTAAGTCCTTGGGCAAAAAGTGGCAAAAAATTTTATTGTAAGTCCTAGAACGAATATGGGAAGTCCAAGCAAACAGGAGAACTGCAACCATATCTAACCATTAGCATGAGTATCAAGCCTTATTCTTATTGAATTGTTTGGAGATTTATGAGATTTTTTGCCTTTTTTTTGCCCAAGGGCTTAATTCTTAGTATCAGCTTTTTAATTCTGTGACACAACTTGCTTCTAGATACATTCTATCCCTTCCTCCTCCTTTTAGGACCCTATAGGTTATGGAGTGGATTACAATTTATATTGCATCAATGGAACCTCATATAATGCAAGCTCTACTGTCAATTCAGTGCATTTTGCATAACTCTTTCTCTTTACTTTGTCCATACCTCTGTCTCAGCTCTAATTTTTGCTGCACTAGAGGCTGTTGAGGTGCCTACCTTGGCAGCTAGTTTGTTAGACAGTTGCCTTTAGATGAAGAGGGTGACTAAAAGAAATTCCCAAATAAACAAAAACTCTTGAACAAAAATTAATTCACCATACTCTGGTGGAAATAAGAACCCAGGTAAAGAACAAAATAAAAAGAAGAAAAAGAACCAAAAAGATTATGGCCCAATTACGAGGAAATGAAAATTACTTGATCAATCTAACATGTAACCTATAGAATTCATTTATGGTTTGGAATGAAGGGGTAATAATAGGTGACTCACTTGGCCTTCGTCCTTCGCAAACACTTTTTCAATTTGTTGGTCTCCATACCATATTGTGAGAGTTAGAATTAGAAGTATGTCATAAAGAAAAGATTGATGATAATCTAAATACAACATAAAAATATTTGCAGTATAATGTAGTTGTATAATATCTGTTACTCAATCCCCAATATTTTAGGTGCAGGTGATATCCTTGTTTTCCATTGAAGTCAATGATTGGAAGTTATTTAATTTGACTTTCATTATTTCTTGTTGATAATGGGTTTGGATTTGAGGGCCAATCTTATATTGGGTGACATATTTGGAATAGGAGTTAGATCAAGGTGTTGGGGCGGCTGGATGATGGTTTAGGATAGCTAGGTCAGCATTTAATTATTTAACTCTTTTGAAAAGGTAAACTCAGAGTAATTAGGACCCAGTTGTTGGGATGTTTGATAGACATTATGAAATTATTCAACTAGAAGGCTATCTTGTCACTTCTAGAGCAAGCATTATGGTTGTGAATGTATATTTGTCTGCTTTATGGGTTATTATCAAATTTCAACATTTTAAGTTTCAATTTCCGATGGCAAAGTTAAGTAAGATTTGTGGAGACTCTTTATAGAGGTGGGAGAGGATTTTTTTTTTGTTTTAATTCAAAGAAGTTGCATTTGGTTTGCAGAGACATTATCTGACTCTGTTAAGATTGGTAGCATCTCAGAATTATTGGATTTGGAAAGCTCATTAATTGTGTCCTTGCTAGCCAAGGTCTGGTACATTATTCTCAACAAATGTTTGTCACTCAAGGTGTGTTTGGTTATACTTTTTGATTTTTGATTTTTACAAAGTACTTTTTATTTTTTTTTTATTTTTGCTATTGAGTAAAAGCAAAAAGTATGTTTGGTAACTACATTGCTATAAAGCAAAAAGCAACATTTGGGGATGGCAGATGAAGAGCCCGATGAGGGAGAAAAGTTCGAGAAGGGAGGGAGAAGGGAGTGGGGAAGTGAAGAGCTCGACGAGGGAGAAGGGTTCAGGTTCTTTACTTTTTGGTTTGGTGTTTTAGACGTGGGGAAGCAAAAAAAGCAAAAAAGCAAGTTTTAGAAAGCAAAAAATTTTTGCTTTGCATATAAAGCAATTATTTTGATTTTTGCTTTTTGCTTTGCATGGTGTTACCAAACATTGCTTTTTGATTTTTGCTTTTTAAAAATGAAAAAGCAAAAAAAGTACTTTTTTAATGGCTAACCAAACGCACCCTTAGTCACTTGCAGTAGGTGAGGTGTAGGTATTGGGAAGTTGGTCTCTAAAAAAATATTAATATGAAAACAATTAGGAAGCAAGTGTGGGGATGAGTTTCCAAGGAGACTGAAAAGCGAGTGCGGCATTCTAAGTGGAAGATTGCTGCTACCGAGGTTAGTCATATTTTATTCAAGGTGGCACGTGAAGATACAATACTTAATTCCTTTCTTTTGTGACTTAAACCAATATTAACTATTTTTAACTTCTAAATAGACATGTTTGATTAATTAAGTTTAGTTTTTAAGTAGTCTAGAGAAACCTAGCATTAGAAATCATCCTAGATTGTTATATTAGTTGTGGTTTAACATGTGGATTTTATATATTCGAATAAGTTGTTGCACATATTACATAAATAACTCAAAATTCATGGTAAGTATTATTAGTGGCCCATGTTTTCACCACTTAACAGTGCAATATAGGTGTCATATACAGGTTATCCACTATGCCATGGGAATCACATAATGGTAATATCTTGGTAGTCCATCTGCTCCACAACATTGTGATAGATGTGAGCTACAACTGTCAACATAATTGCACCATCTAGTTGAAGCCAAAGTTTTAAATCCCATGGGACGGAGCCGTCCCGATTTTTTTCATGGAAGGGGACGTGCCCCAATCCCGCCCCAACTTGACTCCTAGGACAGAGGATATCTCAAGACATCCTGATTGGGATGCTGGGACACTAGCGGGACAGTCTTGTCCCGACACATAGGATGGTATCCCATCCCGATGTTCTGCGGAATATCTTGCTGGACCTAAATCCTTGCTTGAGGCTAGCATGGATTGCGAAAGCCATAGGGAGAGTTGGGTGGTGCATATCCTTGGGACGTTTAGTGGTTATAGGGACCTAAATTTGTGTGTCCATGAGAGGCATTTTTGTGTTTGGATTGCTAAATTGGACTTTGATCATCAAATATATGGGAGAATGAACCATATGTAGAAGAGTAATGCTGCAGGTCCCAACTATGGTATGGAAAGGAAAGTTTTGCATCATATGGCATGAAGGGTATGCCACAGTTAATAGTGTTGGTAGCAAACGTGATGGAATTTTGAAATATGAGCACCAACCACCTAGTGACATGTGAAAATGAAGTGCCTTTTTTTTTTTGAAGTATGGTTGGGCCAAAAGAGCACTTTCCTATGTGGAATGCATGGCAGATGTTTTTGAATGCTAACTATGTTCATATGGTAAAGGCTTGGATGAACTCCCCTTAATCTATTATCATCTCATCTACAATTCCTATGCTTATTTGGAGGGCCTTGTACTTGCTCGCATGCCTTTAGGTTGCTTCTGAGAGGAGAAGGCACTGTTTCTTCCTTGTCCAAATGTTCCTTGGATTGCAAATAAGAAAGACACGTTTCAATTGATTTCGTTGAGAAAATATAGAAAATATTAATAAAAAAACTCACCTTCATTTTAGCTTGGAGATTTTGCATCATCACTGCATCCAAACTATGGATCAGGCCTTTAATGTTTAGAGAGATACTTAAATCTACTGGGAAGCAATTTCCAATAATATAGCATGGATTTGGAAAGGGAAAAATAGAGTCTACACTTTTATGACCATGTGCCAACTTTTACAATGTTTATCAAAGTTTTGGTGCAGACCAAAACAAAAATGATGTAGGCTAAAAAACATCATAAAACTGTATATTTAAGGGGAACAAAGTATAGGCCTTTATGACCTGTGTCAACTTTTACAGTTCTTATCAAAACATCAGCACGAACCAAATTGAAAGTGATATGGGCTAGCACAACTTATAGCTGATACAACTTTATATGCCATTGTACTGCATTCATATGGACACCCCCCTGCCTGTCCATCCCTAGTATCATCTTCCATCTTCATGGGATAGATTGTGATTTTGAATGGTACTCTAATCTATATTAGGGAATGGTACCATTTATAAACTTGAGCTGTAGAGCATGCAGTAGGTAGAACAGACAAGTAATTTGATTGTTGTTAGCAATTTGAGGGGGCGCTGCTTAAGAGTAAGGTTGTCATGTTATTTATGAAACATAGAGTGAACAAAGAGGGAGGTTTATCAGAATGTGGTTTGATCCAGTTAGTGCAATTAATGTTAAGGATTGAAAAATCTGTATCTGCTATTGGGATTTATGCATTTACATGATACATCGAGAACAAGTTAGTGTCCTTAGTGCCACCATGCAGCATGGCTATATCTTAAAGATGTGTAAGGCATGGTGCACGAGTGAGAGAAAGAGAGAGAGTGAGAGAGGTAAATTCTTAGTGGCCTGGTAACCTTCTCGATTAAGCTTTTATCCTGTTTTAAATTCATTAGTGTCAAAGTATTTAATGAAAATAATGGCAATACTGTTAATGCATACTCTACATGGAAGATGTAGATGGTATTTCTTCCATTTCTCCCTGCTGCAGACCAATATTGTAAATTCTGTTTCCGGTGGCAGATTTGTCTACTACTTTCCATGTTACTATTCCATCACTGCATATATTTAGGTCAGTAACGATGTATGTTCAACCATTTGGCAAGTTATTGCTATTTGTCTCCAGTGACCTTCATTGTGAAAACTAAGTAAATTTCATGTTGAAGTCCCATGTGTTTAAAATGTTAAAACTAAGTCTGCATTTGGTGTCCATCTAATTAAATTCAGTACTGCATCAGCATCTTGTTTGGTGTGCTTTTAATGAACTTTAGTACCCATTGCTTAGTCACTGTTAGGGTGACTTGAGCCTTATGATCTCTTGGATGCAGTGACCAGTCTCAATGAATTATGAACCACAAACTATTAATAAGATCATTGCTGTTAATTGTTCAGAGTTCAGAAACATGTTTTCTTAGCTTCTATGGAATGTGAATCTTCATACTGCAGAAAACCGGCAAACTATAGCCTGGTGATGAGGGTCTTCGTTTTTTTTTTTTTTTGTTTAGCTGCAGTGAAATTCATGGTGTTGTTTTATTTGTTTGCAATCAGATTAAGAATGTGTAGTGTTGATTGCTGAGTATTGCATACTCTCTACCTTCTTTGTTAGGCTTTGGCACTCATCTTTCCACATCCATAATATTTTCAGGATCTGCATGAACTTTTTACCCCTCTCACAGATGAAGAAGAGAATGAAGTCTCTTGGGCATTGTGGGGTGGTAGCAGGTACCTTTGAATGTTATATGTCAATCTTAACATGGAGTTCTTTAATAGACTAGTAGTTGATTATCACAACTCACTTTTACAACTGCAGTCGTGTAGTCCTGGTCACACATGAGGCATCTAATATCGAGATTACAAGAGAGGTCTTGCAATGCTTGAGTAGTGGTGCCTGGTTGAATGATGAGGTGATTCTGTCTGTAATGTTTCCAGCTGCTTAACTATTCCACATTCTACCATACGGATAATCATAGTGAAGCTCCAAATACTAACCTTA
Organism: Elaeis guineensis; assembly: GCF_000442705.2. NCBI lineage: Eukaryota > Viridiplantae > Streptophyta > Magnoliopsida > Arecales > Arecaceae > Elaeis > Elaeis guineensis. Next base: position 25,784,129 of record NC_025997.2, on the reverse strand, counting down.
TTTGGAGTAATTTTTTTTTTTAAACACATGTTTTGCTATTTTTGTAGGTCATAAATGTGTACCTTGAGTTACTGAAAGAAAGGGAAAGAAGAGAACCTGGGAAGTTTTTGAAATGCCATTTCTTCAATACATTTTTCTATAAAAAGGTTAGCTGTTTTATTACTTACTAGATTCTTTCTGCTCAATTTGTTTTAGCTAAGTACTGTAAAACACATCATACTGTTTGATAAACTTACTCATATCTTGTGCTTCAGCTGATTCATGGTATATGAAATATAAAGTTATTCTTTCAGTTGTTTCATAAATACCAACTGTAGGAAAAACTTAATATATGCATGATAGTATTTGTTTCAATGGATGCAGAATTGGAGAAACTGTATTTTGAAAGTACATGTGATTTTCATGATTTTGTTGTGAATGTATTTTATTTTGTGTTTGTACTGCTTGGATGGTGTTGTGCAGCTTTTGCTACAAAATGGAAATAATTTTAAATTTTTGTGTACAAATCTGCTAAGTATGAAAACAATTTTTATGCATCAACTTAAATCACAAACACTCCATTCAGAATTTATTGTGGCTAAGAACAAATTAATGAATGAAGTACCTTCTTAATGTGTAGTATAATTGCTATGATTGGTTGACCAAAGTATATAGTTGGTTATCTTATGAACTGTTTTCTTCACTAGGACTATGGCTTTTTCAAAGAATTGCCAAAATTTTTATTAAAATGTTGAATCTACACTGCCATTTATATGATGGCCATTTCATGACATGATAGAGTAGTACATGTATTTACCCTATCTTGCTAAACTGGCAACCATCTTGGAAAGTTCAATCTGTTATATAAGACTTTATATCAGTCTTAGAAATACTCCTCGAGCTTGTTGCAAATCAGGGAAAAGAGTTCAAATGTATAGTTGTAAGTCTTTCTTCATCTGTTGTATGATTTTGCTTGCATGCTGGAACTGGACATGCTTGTCTATGTATCAAGTTATAATGGTCTTTTCCCTTTCTGTTAACTAGTTGAACTACTTTATTGTAGTTTTTGACTTTCTCATATGTTGAATTTTAGTTTTGAGTACAAATGAATTTTCCAAACTTTCTTATGAGTTCCAATGTCTTCTTGGTTACTCTTCAGCTGAACAGTGGTAGAAATGGTTATGACTTCAAGGCTGTAAGAAGATGGACTACCCAAAAGAAGTTAGGGTATGGCCTTATCGAGTGTGACAAAGTAAAGTTGTTATTGGACCTTATATTCCTTTTATAAAATTAATCAACTCTTTTCTTTAATTTGCCATGCTGGTTTCTCATGTTTAACTCATCTTCAGAATTTACTGTGCAGATCTTTGTCCCTGTACACAAAGATATACACTGGTGTTTAGCGGTTATTAATGTAAAGAATGAGACCTTACAATATCTTGATTCGCTCGGTGGCATGGATACTGTTGTGCTAAGAGTGCTGGTAAGCTTTACTGATATATTTCCATTCAATAAATCAAGATATGAAACAATACTGGAGCACTTGAGTTTTGTGCATTAGACCAATTCACATAAGTGATGCCTTGTCCAACTTTAAGATACACCATTGGTGGAAATCTATATCCTACAAAAAATGGAATCCCCACCTTGTATCAGATCTAGGTTGATGGGGTTGTAGTAGCCTCATCCTTCTCTTTAGAAGCCAATTCGGGTGCAGCATACAATATGGCACATCAGTGACTGTCAGGAAAGGCTGTACTTGTGCCCTTTTGAGTCAAGGCCAAGGCCAACTATTTCCATCAATACATGGAACTTTGGGTTGCTATTAGAACATGTTCTGAATCTTGGCAGCTCCATAATTTCTAGTGGAGAGCATAGTGGGGTTCAACTTATTTAGTTATTGGGAACATCCCAATATCTACATTCTAGTATCCCAATATTTCCATTCAACAAATGAGTACTGTAAAATCTATTTCACATTTAGCAGAATTTGACTAAGATTGGGTAAGAGTTGTATTTATCTTAGTATCTTGCTATATATGTCAGGCTACATATTTCATGGATGAGGTGAAGGACAAGAATGACAAGCAGATAGACACGACATCGTGGAAGCAAGAATCAGTTGATAACCTCCCTTTACAGAAAAATGGGTAAGTCTTGTTCTTCATGGTTTCAATTGTAAATATTTTTCTCTGATGATCATGATGTTGTAGTACTTTTGTGAACTGCTGGTGTATTTGTTAAATAATGCAGGCCACTTATTATATTTTTATGTCTACTTTAGCTTCTAAATTAAAGAATATTCTACTGTTAATCTTACATTCTATACCAGGTAATGATGTCAAATTGGGAGCCATTCATTATCAGATGGTAGGCTTCCTATTTCTAATGAGTGATCCCTTTGCCTTGTCCATTCATCCTGTGTTTAGTCTGAACTTTTCTTAACAATGTCGTGTAGAAAAAAAGGTTTTTTCTTCAATGTTGTCTGTATGTGCAATAATTTGAATATAGTTTTAGTTTACGAACACCCTTCTATTTCTTGATAACCTGTTGAAGTCTGCATTATATTTTGGCAAACGATTGACATCTTTAGAATTAAATAGTAAATGATAAAATGACAGTCTGATTGCACATTAAATTAATACCTGGCACTACAAATAGAATACCTGGAAAATACTTGTCAGCATCATGTTGCAAAGCAAAATAGTAGACTCACTCATAAGAGGGATGGAACATGGAAATTATAATAAAAAAAATCTTAGTAATTATTTGATGCTAAACAAAATACTTGTTATCTGTGAAGTTGATATAGCAATTCTGTTTGCACCTCGGTTGGAAAATCAGTCCAGTGATATCCATTACTCTAAACTGCATTTTGCATCTTAGAAGAGCTCAAAGGATATGAGCATGGTTGAGATTGCATGAATGGTGTTCAAAAAATGGATGTGGAGTAAAATGAAGGAATAGAGAAGTCAATATCAATTTTTGAAATGAGAGGACATAAACATTGCCATCAAGCTAGTAAGTAATTCATGGTACTTATGTGGTAATTCATGAATATTATGCATTAAATATGGTTATGTAATCCTAATTCAGCACCAATAGATTGAACTACTGTCACCTATGCTGCATACTGTAACATGTGACACCTCATTCCTCTACTTCTTCCTACTGTAGCCTGTTATCCTTATGTGTGTTTTTTTTTTTTTAAAAAAGAATTAGAAAATTTTAGTTATCTCTGTAAGGGCATTTTTAGCTGTTAGTTCTTTCCCTGAAGTTTTTTGAAGTTACAAAGTTGCCTTCGTACATGGAGGAGAATTGAGTGGGGTGAGGGCAGGATGAGCAGCCATACTGCTGTTGACCCTCCCATCTTATATGGAAAGAGGGGGAAGCATGGTGAGGGTGCCGGGGAGGGTGCATCTCATACGGAAAGGGGGAAGGCATGGTGAGGCTGCCGGAGAGGCCATGCATCCCTCTCCGCCGTACTGATGATGGATTGGTGACACATGGGGATGTTGTTTACTGACATGTGGCTTCAGCAGTTAAGCTCTATTCAGCAATTGACGTTCTAGGAGAGCACTGAACTGTCTGTCCTTTAATGTATTTAATTATAGATGGATATGCACCTTGTCTTAATATGTGGGACCATTGTTAGTATATTATTGAAGTTTCTATGTACCTTGAATATTAACAGGTGGGACTGTGGAATGTTCATGCTCAAGTACACAGACTTCTACAGTAGAGGTTTGAGTCTCTCTTTCAGCCAGGTTAGCAACATGCTATTGTGCCTTCTTTAAGTTTGTCACATTTATTCCGTTAAAGGGTGTTGGCGTTCTATTGCTTCTTCAGAAGTCTATCATGTCAGAGTTACCATGCTGTTTATTATTCTGTAGTTACCAACTGAAGTAGCACAGCTACATGCTGGTCTGCTTGTTGAATTTAGACACGACGATTCAAGTTACAGTAGGTCTAGCAAGCCCCTGCTTGGGCTCAATGAGCTCATCATGACAAGGCAATTGGTAGTGGTTGGAAGTTAGAAATTTAGTCTTTTTTACAACTAAATTTGTTTCTTTCTCCTTTGTAGGAACACATGGAATATTTCAGGAAGAGAACTGCCAAGGAAATTTTGAGGTTGAGAGCGGAATGAATCCAATAACAAGTCATTTTAGATGATATCCAGCCCCATGTTTGGTAGATGCAAAGATGGTAAAAGCATGTGCTCGCATACGGGTTGGTTTTGAGTGTTGGCGTTTTGTATTCCTTAGTGCGTGATATTGAATTGGCTTCACTGAGGTGGCTAAGCTAAAATGGTAAAATGGTATACGTTGGCGTTTGAAAATTGTGTATAGTTTTCTCATGGTTCTGGAATACCATGTAGCTGTAAAGTTACCACATTGTTATAGCATGTATAGCATGAACATCGAGGGCTGGGAAGCTGTAGTTTTGTGTTGGTGGGTTGAGATGCTATCTTTTGCTTTTGGCCTTGCCTGCTTTCAAAGATTTGTGCTGATTGTTTTGTCAAATCCAAGGACTCTAGTTTCTTTTTGTATGCACATCGACTGCTGGGATTGTAGTAAACCTGAACTCTTGGAGAGAATGGCAACCGGCATGTCATTTTCGTTTATTCTGTCTCGATCAAATCCTGGAATTGGTAAGGATAGATAATGCTTTTCTTTATATAGTGCTTGAATTGAGGACGCCTCTTGTTCTAGGTTCTGACTGGTCTTTCCTCCGATCTCTATCGGTCAATGAGGGTGGCGTTGTGGGGCATAAACAGATGGCTAGCAATAATCGAATATTGTAAGTTTTTTTTGATATACTTAGCAACAATCGAATATATATTGATAAATAAATTGATATATAGTTTATCGAATTTAGTATTCATCAATATGTAATATATAGTTAGTTAATACAGACATAGTAACATATTCATCCAATATTTCAATATATATCTTTAGGTAAAGTGATACACAGTTTTTAGAACATAGCATTCATCAGTATACAGTATATAATTAAATGATCTACATTAAATAGCTTATTAATATATACTTTAAGTTTTTTTGATACACATACAGTAACAATTCAATACATATCTATAGATAAATTGGTACATAGTTTATCGAATTTAGTATTCACTGGTACATAGTATATGATCAGTTGATGCATATATAGCAAAATATTCATACGATATCTCAATATACATCTTAAGTAAAATAATACATAATTTTTATGAACTTTTGATGTAAAGATCTTAAAAAAGAAGATAATTTGAAAAAAGAGAAAGAAACTCGAGAAAGATCTAATAAATAAGAGAGATGGCATGTGAGATTTGAAAGAGGAAAAGATACTCGGAGAAAGATCTTACGGATGGGAGAAAGATCTTACGGATGGAGAAATGACTTGATGAGAAAAATAATGGATGGAAAGACTTGATGAGAAAAAAAGATGATATGGACAGTTACGAAGGATCTCTCTTAAGTTTGTATTTTATTTCTATTTTTATTGTTTTAGTTATGGAACTGGTGCTCTGTTAGTAGGAAAAAATTAATCTTTTTTTGACTTTTAAATTTTTTCTTTAAGATGTGAAAAAAAAAAGAAACGTGGCATGAAACTAGGCCTACCTCATACGATGGCCTATAATACCTGCCCCATATGATTTTTGTTCATCTCAGAGGTTTGTATGACTAACAAAAATCAAATGGGGGGAGGGCACTATAGGCCATCATATAGGGCAGGCCTAGCTCATACCACATTTTTTTTTTATTTAAAAAAAAATTAAAAATTAAATAGAGATTGGATTTCTCCTACATACTAATGGAGTCCGTTAATTTTATAATGAAATAATAAAATAAAATAAAATACATTCTAAGAGAATTTTTCGTGATTGTTCACATCTTTTTTTTTCTCATCAAATCTCTCATCCATTATCTTCCTCATCATGTTATTTTTTTCATCCGTAAGGTCTTCCTCCAGAGTCTCTTCTCCTCTTCCAAACTCCACATGCTATCTCTCCTATCCATGAGATCTTTCTCGAATCTTTTTTTCCTCTTTCAAATCCATCTTCTTTTTTAATATCTTTACGTCTAATGTTTATGAAAATTGCATATCATTTTATCTAGAAGTGCGTATTGGAATGTTGGATGAATAATTTATTAAGTGGGTATCAACTGACCATACACTGTATAGTAATAGATACTTAGTTTGATAAACTATATATTAATTTATCTATAGGTGTGTATTAGGTTGTTGCCGGATGTATATCAAAAAATGACAGTATGTATCAGTGAGACGTTTAGTATGTATTTTTTGCTTATGTACTGTGTACTGAATGCTATGTTTTGAAAATTGTATATCGTTTTATCTAGAGATATGTATTATGATATTGAATGAATATTTTGCTAGGTGTATATTAACTAGTCATATATAATATATCGATAAATGCTAAGTTTGGTAAAATATGTATCAATTTAGCTGTAAGTGTATATTGGATCATTTCTGTGTGTGTATCAAAAAAGTTTATAGTATTTATTATCTGATTATATACTTAGTATGTATATATGGTCACATAGCATGTATCGCTAAAAAATATGTACTGAAAATGAGAAAGAAAGACGTATCTTAACCACAAAACTAATAATTTATTAATAATTTTTAATTTTTAAATTTATTTTTTTAAATTAATATTAAAAAAAATATAGCAAACTATAAAATCTATCCCATATGATATTTTATGATGTCCACTCCATGCAATTTTTGTTCATTTATGATGGCATTGTGCAGATATTGAGGCAATATGTAATATAAACTACTATGCATTTTGAACACCTCCCCCCGCAAACCCCACCCCAAAAAAAAAGACACGCATAGAGACAGCTATCAATCTTTTAGGGCGCGGCACGTAATAGATTACATGTGAAGGTCGTGTTCGTAAAGTGTTTTTAGTTTATTTTGGAATTTCGGATACTCTCTGCGAAACCCCGTCTCAAAAGCCCTAAACAGGGGACGGCGGAGAGGTGGAGTGCTCCAGAGACCACCATGGCTCGATCGCGACGGAAGTACAAGAACTCCAGGCCCAAGGTCCGCGTCGGGCTCCCCAAGAAGAAGCCCGGCGTCTTCAAGCCCGCCGTTGACATCCCTCCGGCTCTCGCCGCCGCCGCCACCGCCGGGGAAAAGAGGGAGTGGGACAACAAGGGCAGTGTCATCCGCAATTACCGTTCTTTTGGCGTCGTTGCGAACCCTAACGTCCTCGGCGTCCGCGCCCGCACCGCTCACATCGTCCAGAGCTCCTCCCTTCAGGTCCCGGACCGTGAGGCGCCGCCCGTATCCGAGTTCGATCCCATTGATAGCGGCAGCGATCTCGAATCTGACGGTCGGTTTCTATTGTAGTACCAAAGTAGCAAGAAAGATGATCGTTGTCTACATATTTTTAATAATTTTTGTTTCGTTGGTTTATTTCTTTAGCCAGGAATTGTGGTTTATCTGGTTTAAAAAATTGAACTTTTTTCAGATTTGGTTTATGATTTATCAATTTAAATGTGCTTTCTTGGCTCGTATAATTGATTTTTCCATGCTTTTGATATTCCCTCAGAAATAGCCTTGCAATATTATAAAAATACTATCTTAGTTTCTCAGCTAATCTTGCGGAATTAAGCTTAAATGATAGCCTTCATGTGAAACCTTTTGTACTGAAAAAAAAAATGATTAGTACTTTTCAGCTAGGAGGTTATTGGAGTGGATTTGAATTTTTATCAAGGCGTGATGTATCATATATCATGCCTATACTGAATCATTGATTAACCTAGGTGGAATTATACTATATAAAACAATATTGTACCATGGAAAGTAATGAAATGGATGGCATGGAGCGACATAATGGAGGCAGAGAAAAGAAAACAACATCCATCTTTACCCATTTATCATCGAAATATTTTTCCAATGGTGGATTATTTGAGTTATAAGCATCATCAATAGGGATTCTGCGAGTGCTAGTTATGGGTCTTGACATCAATAAGCATATGTACAACATAACATAGCCTGTCATTATTGACCATCTCGAATTAGAAATTGGCATTATGCATCTTTAATAAGTGGCAAGTTTGATGAGCACATGAAAGGGTTGAAACTTTGTTATATACGGAAGGAAATATCTTGAGAATTTGTTAAAGAATGTTGACTTTTAATGATAATATTAACTAGTGGCTTAGAATAGATATTTTTTGACAAGAATGTAGATGCTTGTACTAAAAGTGTCGTGTAGGTGTAAGCACCATTCAAGGGGTGCATGCTGTTGTATGGTGCATATCAGTTTGTGCTAATTTGCATAGGTCAGTGCCAATACATCAATCGACATGGATTTGTGTAGACGAAGGACTTAGATCCGCCAATTTCATCCAGTACTGTACCATTCTAATAGAAAAGGTACTGATATGGTTGCAAGAGACCAGTTCTCTCGAAGCAGTCCTTAGCTGTCATACTGGCCAGAACCAATTACACAATCGGCTACCTTACCAGTTGGTGTTCTAGTTGTTTTTTGTTCTATTGATATTGGCTATTTTGGTCCATCTGACTGTATATGTCCCATACCGGTATTGTATCATTTGGGGACAAAATCGTAAACCACCTTTTTTTTCATGAAATCCTTAATATGGTCAGCAGAACAGTGCAGTATGGTATGGTATGTGTATCACATCTTGCCAGCCAGTGACTAGCCTGGTACAATGTGTGGTCCTTCAATATTTAGCCTTTTAGACGGTCAAAGGAGGGGAAAGGAGCAAATGGATTGTATACCTGGGATTAAAAGGAGAGCTTTAATTTCTATGTATAGTGAGCCTTTTTGTGGTTATAGATTATAACAGAATTGCAGGCAAGTAGGAGAGGCTTAAGCAGGGCAAAATTGAGAAAGCATGTAATGTGTTGAAACAGCAACCTTCTTTAAGCTTTGTAGGCCTGCTGGTTTCCTGCAAAACTATGTGTGGATGGACTTATATTTGTGCTTAAAGATTAAGCTATCCATCCTTGTAAATGGGTCCCTCTTTGGAATAATTTGTTGGGAATGAGGTTTGAGGCATGAAAACTCCTTTTTCCCCTTTTCACCTAGTTGTGTCTCTATCAGATGTATCTGAGGCATAAAGGATTGCTTGACTAAGTTTTTTTTAACTGGATTCTAGGTAAAGAGGATTTAATAAACTGATGGTATTTGATTATGTTTGATTTTGATGATGATGACTCAATTTCTTAAGAGTGATGTAGGTCTACAAATGACTTGTGTCAGAAGCTTCATGACAGTGGCTGGATTGTATAAGATCTATTTGTGAGAAAAGATAATTGAATTCTTACTTTCTAGCTTCCTCCAGTCATAATTGAATTCTTACCATCTAAAAGATGTCTTTTGAGTCATTATTTTATGAGGGATAATGTCAGTCTTGGCTTGATCATGATTGAACATTATGAGTCGTCAAGTCATTAGAATTCTGCTTTAGATGGCTTTAGGTGCCCTTGTATGTAAGGTTCCATGGGGATCTAACTTTGGGTACCTTATGAGTGATTGTTTGTGTTATTTCAAGAGTCCACCTAGTTTGGCAACCCTATTCCAGGCTGGAAAGGTAGACAACTGATAAATAAAGTGAGAATGCTTAATAATTTAACAAATTTTCTTTTCCCTCTACTTTTCCCTCTCGATCTTAACTCTAAGACCATGTTTCTCAGACTCTAACTTGAGTGCCTCGAAAAAGATAAACATGATTTCAGTAAAGGGCATTTCATCTCCATTGGTCATTCTGTGGAGGAATAATGATATGGAGGAATCAAGGAATGCCCTCCAAATGGGTTATTGTCACAGCACTTTTTTTGAGAGGTGAGCTAGTAAAGGTGCCTTATGACTCTTTTCTTTACCTTTACTTTTTTTTCTTTTTTTTTTTTTTTTTTTTTTTGGAGATATTGGTGCTTGGTTTCTCTAGATGTTACTTTGATGTAATATAATTTTTGTTACCAAATGCTTTTTGTGGTCTTTTTTGCATGTGCTGATACAATGCTCATACTTCTTAATGTAGATTTGAAGTCTGCACTGAGGAAAAAGCGAAGGGATGGAAAAACAGCGCCTTTGCAGCCCCTGACCACAATGCAACGTGTTTATATTGGCAGGTTGATTGAGAAGTATGGTGATGACTACCAGGTAGTACTTCATTTCTGTGTGATTAATTGTGGATGTAGTTCTCCGATGTCAGTGATCAGGATCATATTGTTCATTAAATACATAAATGATAGTCAAACACCAACTCTTTTGCAGGCAATGTTCATGGATACAAAGCTGAATTCAATGCAACATTCAGTGGCCACCCTGAAGAAGCTATGCCAACGATATTATGTGCAAGGAAAGCATTTTGTCACATCCTAGTGCCTCTCGGCAAAGCAGATTGTAAGAGATGCTTTTGAGGGCCTTGTTTTTCTTTTGGTACGAGGAACCTCATGGCTGTTGTATGAGCGTGGTGCACTTGTTTTGCAAAACGACCTCGATAAGAACGTAATTAGCGGATTTTTATTGAATGACTACTCGAGAATTTGTTACCAAATTCCTTGGCATGTCTCAGCTCCTTAACTTTTCTTAATAATAGTTAGGAAAGAAAATTTAATGAAGTGGTAGTATTAGTTGGAGTCCAAGGGTACATTGAGAAAGGTGTCTGCTGACGAAGCAAGAATGGGGTGCTGAATGATTTTTATGACCTGAGTTTTTGTTTTTGTTTTTTCTTTTTATTCCCGTTTTATGGGATGTCGTTCTTGGACACAGTGATTGGAGGATTTTGGTGTCCAGATTTGGTGGTCTTCATCGGATCTCCTACTGTAGAGACCTTTGTGGCATATACCTGTAGTATGTTACAGGAATTTGTGGTTTCAGAGGTGCAGATTGTCAAAGAATTCATGGTAAAGGGATTGCAGCAAAAGGTATAGGCTCCACGGGAGCTCTGCCCTATGGAATCCAATGGTCACCTCGTTCTACGATCGTAATTTTATCAAATCCATTTAAGCTGAGGTCCTTTACAAGATTGACAAACGGCACCATCCAAAGATCCCTTACCTCTTTCCAAGTGGAATGAAGTTCCCCTCTCATCCCCGAAAGGGTATGTCGGGCATTCAATTAATTTATGGTAGCTATCCTATGGTGTTATCGGAAAGAAAGAACTGCTAGAATTTTCTTAAATAAAACTTCATCTTAGAATCAAATACTTCGAATAAGCATCACGTTGTGAGACCAGTTTAATTTGGGTAATCAAAAGAAGTTATTAGGTTAAATAAGACTTCTAGCTTGGTGACCTGTTGTGCTTCCTCCTCTTCTTTGCTCCTTTTCTTGCTTTTTTTTTTTTTTCACTCTTGTAGTTCCTTTTGAAAAAATTCAGGCAACTTTGCCTCCCTTTTTTCTGAAAAAAAGAAAAAGCCGGGGCCTCAAAATCATAAGCTCCCAAAAGGTAAATTATATCTTTGAGAGATATTAAGAGTGTGATAGCTAAAGCCTAAAGAACATGTAGGAAGCGAGTAAAGAGAAGTTAACAAATGAATAGGATTGAGTTGGAAAATGGGAAAAATTGTATGCATTCGATCACCAATTTGTGGAAAATTCTTACATATATAACATGTAAATTAGCAAGATAGGTAAATTAGCAAAGTTAAAGAATTTTTTTTAAAAAAAGAGAGAGTAATAAATTAGATTAATAAGTTAGCATTATAACCAAGCAAGTCAAATAAAAATAAATAAATAAATAAAAGATAAACAAGAAAAGAGACGAGAAGGTAGGAGAGGGAGCGAAGGGATGTAAAAGCCCTCCTTTTTTTTGATTGTCAATATTAAAAAAAATGGCGTTAAGCTTGGAAGACAGCTCAACTCCTAAAACTAGAGAGGCATCTCTTCAAGCTCTAATCAAGTGAACGTTATTTTTTATCTTGATGCTCGCTTCCCTCTTGTTAGATAAGATAGTGATCCTCGCACTTACATTAAAAAGTAGGAGTAATAACAAAGCTAAGTATCCATAGGCACTAAATTCTGATCTTAAGGTTGAAGTGGATTTTCATGGTGGTAGGCAAAGAATTCTAAGATTTTTAGAAAAAAAGATCATACTATGAGATTGAAGAGAGGAAACTCTAATACTAGGACTAAGATGCCCTTTAAGCTGAGTCTTCTCTATATAAATTGGTGGGCCATGGAGAGCATACAAAAGCAACATGAGTTTTTTTATTGAGAAAAACAGCTTGAGTTAGTCATAATTGGCATGAAAATTGATTAGGTGGAGAGTGTTAGGATGTCATCTAGGATATTGTCTTATTAGATTAAGGGTATGTGCAACTTGCTAAGGGTTATTTAAACTCATCCAAAAGGTGAAATTAGAAGAGCGAAGAGATGACCATAGTGATTAGGACAATTAAAAGAGTGTATGACTACAATTTATTTGTTTAAAAGGGGGGATGGAGATGAGACTGTGAGTGCTTGTTATGTTTATAACTAGCAGCCAAGATTAAAACTTCTAACCATGAGTAAAAGAGTGCATGAGGAAAATGATGTTTAAAATGTTCATGGCTGTTTGGGTGGAATGGCTACAAATGAGTGTAATAATAATTGACATAATGTTGCTATAACCAAGTAGAAGAAAATGTTAGAAGTGTGAGGCTGGCACATGGAAATTGTATATAAAATTTATACTTCTCATGACCTAATATCTCTGTCTCCACCAAGTGTCTGATTTAGTCAACTTAGAGAACTAGTTTGGGCTTGTAATATGAGGGTAAATAGAGATTGAAGGGCAAAAATGAAGTCAGATTAGGGTGACTGATAATTCGGTTAGCTTAATTTTCTAAAATCCTATTGATACAAGATGGATTGTGGTAAGCCTAATTCGGTACCTGGCCTTAGAACAGTAAAAGGCTGATTTGTTTAATGATTGTGGTAAGCCTTATTCGGTTTCTACCTGGCCTTGAGTACAGTAAAAGGCTGATTTGTTTCATGATATTGTGTTGGGTTTGAATTTAGTTTGGCACGTAAGGTTTATCCAGCACAATCCCAAAATGTTTTTTTTTTTTTGTCTAAAAAAACTTTTTAGTTATTATGATACGACTGATTTGATTGATTGTTATCAAAATTTATGCTAAAAAAAAATAAAGCAAACGAAGTGCTCATCCAAATAGCTTCTATATAATAACAGAAAAATTAAAGCATGATCACTATTTAATAGATACCTATTGATTAAATCAGCAAGTAATTAAATAACAAACTATTTCGTTCTAATAATCAAAAATCCAGTTTTATATGTATTTGTAAGAAAAAAAGGACTTTTTGAGATTGAATTTGAGAAAGAGAACAACATGTTAGAATCTCAAGCCCCAATGGGCCTTTCTGTTTAAGGAGGAAATTGTTATAGCAAAAGTACAACAGGAGATCTTACCCAAAAAAAAAAAAAAAAGGACAACAGGAGACAACTCTTCCTGCATTCATTCATGCCACCCTCCCACACACCCAATCAGGTCTTGCATGACAAATTGAGCAGCACTGAGCTGGAGATGTGAAATAAGATTAAGGCTTCCCTCCACAGTCCAACCATTAACTCACCTATTCAAGCAGGATGAAGACCGTTTACAAATGATTTCCTAAACACAGATAATATTTTATGTTGACACATTGAGAATAAAAGGATTACAAGCCAGGGACAGGCACAACTGGCCAACGGCAACAATTACATCTAAAGAGAGACTACTGCAGGACCTTCTTACGGCTGAGGATCTCCTGTTCTTTTAGGCGTTGTTGAAATCTTGCCAACCGGGCCTGAAGGCTCATCAGACCAGCAGCCTTTCGCGAAAGCATGAAGCTTAACTGGGTAACATAGTTGTCAATGGGGTTGCCTGGTTGGTGTACTGCCGCCAACAAATTCATCTCCTGATAAAATGCAAATCAGATTGAGTTAAGTAGCATGCGCGCGTGCACACACACACACACATACATATAACTGTAGCAATCATTATCAGGTCTTGTCTGTGGTAGCCCCCTTATTCTGAATATATGACTTATTAAAGAAAACTTGCCAATCATAAACATGTACGAAAAATCATTAGCAAACACCTGCGAAACCAGGGACTTGGATCCAATAGAAAACCAAGCACCAAGCTGATCAACTTTGCCAAACATATGGACTAGCAAAAATTATGCATGATGAAATGATCATTATTCACAGCTTTGAACATGGTAGAACTATAATCAAGGTTTCAAATGCCAGTACTGGACCTCGTACTTGTTTTTCACTGGGACAGTATGGTACAGGCAAACTGATGCAGGGAACCAGACTGCAACCCATACTGACACACCATGTACCAGTGCCAGAAACCTGCCATGGTACAATACAATTTGTACAATCTTGTTCCAAAAGTATTTGAAACCTTGATTGTGGTAGCTTTGTTCATTAGATAATTGATTCAACTAGCAACCATAAACATATCACAATGGAATGGGGTGCTGCTCCTAATCTACCGTTGTTCTATCTTCTCTCTTTCCCAGTGGGAAAAGCTGTAACATAAGTCAATTTCATTTCCCTAGTCAAGCAAAGATGATGCAGAAGGTAGGCTCAGACACTTATCCAAACCAATCTACCCAACCAACCCTAATACCCTATCAGTTGCATCTACTATTCTACGTGCAAAAGCAGTCGACACAGCAAGTCTCCGACTTTTTTCCAATTACCATCTAGAGCATGACATATTACCCACCAAACCAGAATAACAATGGTAGTATTTAAAGTGTTTGGCATAATACAAGTCAATGGGCTCCAACTAATAGGAAAGATGGAAGAGCCTTCCACCCATCCATGTAGATGAAGGGTGGGGCAAATTTAAGGGGCAACAACCAAAATTGAAGAAGATTAGGAGTGGGATTGATCGTTCAATCTCCTCAATTGTCTTCACTAATCAATCTATGCCCTAAAATCATTTTCTCATTAAATCTAGACCTTTGATTCCTGTGCACCATATATCAAACAGGAAAAAAGTGCTAACCAAAATGGCATCTAACTAATGCACCACAAATTGCATAAGAATGCTGAAAACATATAAAATTAGAATAGATAACTAGCTAAAGCTGGAAAATACCAATGGGTGCACAAAAAATAAAATAATAAGAAACAACTAATTCTAAGCTACATCACACCCCAATACATTTCAAGACAAGAGAGAGCATTTGAAAGAAGCCATCATGCGTTATGTCCGATTTGTGATACTGTAGGCTGATATCAAAAGTGGCTTCTCATAATTTTATGAGATTTAAAAAAATGGATAAAAAACACTCCTTTCTAGATTCTCATTATTATACATGTGCCATTAATAATAAGACATGTAAAGAACAACCTCAAAAGCCCAAAATTTTGAAGCTAGAAAATTTTTCAAAATTCTCAAGATAAAATGAAATTATATTTAGACAAAATTGAAAATCTTGGAATAAGTAACATGACATATTCCACAGACGAGCACAGCCATGAAAATCATGGTTGCATTCAAGCAAAATGGTTTGGCAAACATAAGCTTCTCAAGTAAGGAGTAAAGAATGATCTGAGTTTGAAAAATATTAGATATACACACAACTAATATAAAAGATTTTTACCTGACAAAGATGTAAGAAACTAACAAAAGGCTAGAAGGTAAACTCACTTCACGCACAATCTCCATCGTATTTTCAATTTCTTTTCTATGAGCTGATATTAGAGCGTCTTCTTCCTATACAAGACAAAGAAAGTTAGAGAGTCTAAATCAAACAGAAGAATAAAATAACTTCCATGACTTTGAAATTTAAACATGCAAAAATTTTAAATTCATATACACTGGCAGAGGTAAGTGTACCTCAAGTATTGCATTGATTTCCCCACCCTGACAAGAAATTTCCTGCTCATATTGCTTTGGTGCAGCATTAGCACCAGAATCATACATCTGCTGTCGTTGATAGTTTTTGACAGGCAAGTCAGGCCCACTGTCTTTTCTGGGCCAATTATTTTGTTTCTCATATTTTTCTTCCCTACATGTTTTTCTACGGGGAAGTGGAACCTTTGGTACACTTTCTTCATCCTGAGTACTAAATGAGTTCTGAGAAGAAGAATATAATCTATGACTAGAAGTACTGATATAACTATTTTTTATGTTAACCTGACCCCTCTCCGGTAAACTGGATGTAGCCCTACTTTCTTCCCTTCCATTAAATGGATAATGCAACATCAAACCAGACGAGCATCTCTCGGTCTCAGACATTTCTGCTGCCATCATCTCTTGATTTTGCTCATATTCATAGGTATCCTCTGGTTTAACAGATATAGGATTTGCCAATGCTGAAGATGATTCCTTGCTGGATGGTACTTGTGAGCTTGCAGCCTGGTCCCTTCTGGAATTGCCACTCTTGGATAGACTTTTGACCCTGTTTAGTTAACAACTACCATTTATTAGAACTTAGACACAACAAAACCCACATTTCTCAGTTTTTGACTTGCTTTCCATTTGAAAAATGAAGCTAACCTTACCTATCAGCATATCTCAAAGTATTTAGTGTGTGTTCACAAGAACCTGAATTTGGGGAAATGCAGGAAATCATAACAGTCCTGGAATTTCCAACAAAGGAGTCACGAAGCACCTCTGTTAGTTTGCTGCCACGAAACGGGATATGAATTTGATCATTGTCTAGTGCACGGATGCATTCTTTTAGGGCCAAAAGACTCTTGTTTATTTCTGCACCCTCAATCCTGAAGTAAGGAAAACAAACAGATAAAGAATTCAGAGAGAACCAAAGAGTCTCCCCTTAATAGACAAGTCACATAGTAATGAACAAAAATACTAAAAGCAAAACTTTTGAATAAATACAGACCTGGTCTGGCGGTCATTGTCAGTAGTATCAGCCCCACGCTCACTTCCAGCAAGATCTATAAACGATATCTTCCCAATAAGCTTGCCGCCCTTAGACTTACTGCCATTATTGTTCCTTTTGGTGTCATTTACCTCAATGTGCTTCTTAATGGCAAGTTGTAAAATAGCATGAGATCTAGATGACTCTTCATTGGCTCCGGTGGAGCCTGTACTTCTTGCCGCATTCCCTTTTTCAATGAATTCTTTAACAATCTGCACATCTGAAACCTCAAATTCCTCTAATCCAACAATACAAACTTGTTGCCGCCCATCTTCTCTCATGCATAGTTTCCTGATAAAAAGCATCAGCATAAGAACTTACTTTAAATATAAACATTATGATTCTATATGTAGAAAAGCCAAAATTGAATGGGGGAAAAACCAATAGGAGGGAGCTTATGAACTAGCCAACAGACTATACAATATCACAAACTACATATGTATTCAAAGAACTTCATTTGTATGTAGCAAGGAAAAAGCAATTTTCTAACATCAAGTTGAACATAATAATGAGCAAAAGAAATTTTATTTCAACTATTGATGCAGGTAATATGATTGTTTCTTCAACAACCTTTCCAGTTTTGCAGAATCACTTAAAAATTTGGCAAGTTCAGCATATACTTCATGTCATGTCATTGATAGTCCACCTAGCATATCAACATATCATTAGCATTATGTTTTCTTTCATGGCTATGCCACTTAATCTGCAAGGTTCTATAAAAGTAGCAGCCAGTTTGTTCAATTAGAAGACCAGTGAATATTGATAATTTAAATGACTTGCAGCAAATCTTACATAAAGCGAAAACAGAAAGCAAATATGCTCATTGCATGAGCATGCGTGAGATTGGGGGAGTCGGGGTGGGGGCTGCGGCGGGCATGGATTGGACCCTTTTGGAGGAAATATAGATGTTGTAGCCTTATAGGCAAAATATCATTTAGTTAGCTTTTTCAATCTAAGGGATGAGGGACGGTTATTTGTGAATCCTTTTCCTCCCACATGCAAACAAAGGAAACAGATTCAACTTCAGACTCATGTTTCAGATGAGAGGAATACATTGTGACTGGGATCCAAAGTCAAGTACATGGATTAGGAACAGTAGACTATTCGTAATAGGTACCTCTACATGCCTTGCAAGTTTTAGCAGTTTTGACAGTTAGCTGCAGTTTCAGTTCTTATGGTCCAAAACTATTGGGCAATATAAAACTTTTTCCAAATTTTTTTAAAATTTTCAAATACTATTTCAGAAACAAGGAAGCAGGATTTTTTTAGTACTGTAGTTTTGCTTGTTTTGACAGTTTTGGCTGTAGTTCAAGTAACAACCAGAATCTCATCCAAAAGGCCTGCCAGAAAGTATTATTTGGGTTCCATGGCCAGATCTACCCAGTGCGCAAGCAATGTGGGACTAAACGCATGCCTATGGGTCTTCATAGTTCAATGGTTCTTGTCCAAAGCTACATAAAAAACATTAAAACTATTTTCAAAGCAACAAAAAAAAAATCAATGAATCAATAAAAGAGAAAAACAATATATAACCATTAGAAGGTTAGATTAATATAATTATTTAGCAATAGTCAAAGGCAGAAATTTTGAGTGGTCATAGTATGAAGTCCAAGATTTCAGTTCAGGCATAAAATATGAAAATAGCAAAAGAATGTAGTTAATGACTATCACTAGCAACAAAAATAACCATAGCAACCAAATTATTTAAGCATAGAACTAATTTTCATTCTTGCAAATAACGAATCATCAACGTATCAAGAAACAAGAATGGATTTCAAAAAGATCACCAAATCAGTAGCAGAACCAAAATGCTTATAAGTGTTCATGCTAAAATCTAAGAAATCCTACATGTTTGGTTGCTTTATACATAGTTAAAGCAGATTGTCACCTAAATTTGTCTATTTTATGTAGTGAAACAATTATGCTATCAACAGCTCATGTCAGCTCAAAATTCAGCTCAATCTTGGTTCACCCAACTAGCAAACAAGCCAAACATAAGCTGGATTCTTTAGATGAGCAAAATGAGCTTTGTCTACCTAACTCATAGTCAGCTTGGTTTAGCTCAAAATACAGAAAAAATACATGAATAATTATATTTAAAATATATATTATTTTTTTATAATTTTTTAATAAAATATTAATAAGTTCTATGTTGTGAAGCCTATATGTTAACCATTAAATCTTCATATAACGGCTGCAATACTTGTTCGGTTGATGGTTGTTTCCCAGTAAGCTTAAAAGAACTAGGGCTTCTTTCCCGCACACATACCCTAGGACACTCACTTTCTTGATTTGAAATGATGCCATTAATGCTCCTCTCCTCTCCCATTTCTTCCCACCCTCTCCTTTTCTAGTCCCTAGATGCCAAATCCCACCTCCTTCCTCTGGTTCTCCCGCCACCCTCCTCATCTTCCCTGCAAATCCCTAAAAGCTCCTTTACAGTCCTGATCACTCAAGCCCTCAAAGATGCTTCAAATTTCCCCAACTTTCCCTTATTCCCCAATTACAACAATGGCGCTCGAACGGATACTGATGGCAATGACTAGAGGTGAGACGGTGCCATCATCTCTATATCTGTGAGAGGCTCCACACCATACATCTTGTAGTCAAAGTTGATAATGGTGGGGGTTTCTTAGAATTGACTACAGCTATCCTTTTTCCCCTTCCAGCAAACCTAATTAGACAAGTGAGCTAAGCTCAAGCTAGGCTTGAGCCACCACATGAAATTTTGAGCCCAGCTTACCTTTTTATGCTTAGAAAAAATATTACACCCCGGGCAACAATCTATAATTGGCATGCATTTCTGTAAGAAATCCACCTTTTTCCTATTTTTCATAAAAACATGGAAGTAACAAGTGAAAGATTGACATTTATTGATCTTCAAAAGAAAATGTTCGTAAAGTTTAATATTCTCAAGATTTTGGGTTAAAGGAGATTTTTCATGAATATGAACCATTTGTATAGTTTGACCACCATTACATAGAAAGAAATGGAATGCTTAATTTCCCTTAAACTTCTTGAAATTCCACACATGAATACTTTCCAAACCTAGCCAACTATTGCAAATTCCATGTTTAATCAAATAAAAATGCTTCTGAAGGCTCAATATCAGCCACCAGTAAGCTCCCTTCACTAACAAAATAATATAAAGGAAAAAAAGGAATAAATCCAGATTAATGCTAATAGGTATTATACACAGTTTCAACCAGAACCAATATTCACATTAGCCCAATCCTTGATACAACATTGCTTCAATCAAATCCCCGCCCAAACCAAACAATTAATCGAAAAGTTTCAATTTCACACAATTTTTAAAATGAGCATGTGAATGAAGTTTACTGGCAGAAATAACAAAACAGTGGATTCATATAACAAGCGGCTACGTCTTGAATCCTCTTAATTTCATCTATAGCAGTGAAATATAGGAAACTGTGACTTATGTTGCAGTGTCTAATTAGAATTCATCTGCAACACCAGCTTGAGTAACTTAACAGTGACAAGATGAGTAAATAGCAAGAAGAGGAAACAAATGATAGACATGAAGTGTGACACAAAGACAACAAAAACAGCAATTATTTCACTTACACTAACATTGCAAGTACATTCCCCAAGCCCATCAAGAGTTATTTTATGGAAGGCACAAGGAAAAAAAGGACACTCAAAGGCTATAGAATAATATGTTAACAATTTTACCTCTAGGTTAGGAGACTCAATATGCATAAAAGGAAAAAAAGCAAAATCTTAAAGAGGGTCCAAGAAAGAAAAACAAGCCATTCATCAATGAGAACATAAGGAACATCTAAGGCTCCAACACACATAGTCACAACCACAAAATATGACAAACTGACAATTCTAGAAGAGATACTCATATCCTTACCACCTAAGTCATACAGAATCTATATCCATTTCACACACTGTATCTTAAAAAAAAGAGAGGAATGAATATGAATCAGACAAATTAAAATCTATATTTTCTTGTCCAGATATGGTTATGCAACTACAAGCCCAAGCATGGCCCATGGGAGCCTTCAACCTACCCAATTGCTGAAAATTCATCCATAAATTTACAAATTTTCCCGGGATGCATTGCCAAATGACTCTTAACCTACCTAGTCTTTCATTTTGTTGACTTTATCTAAGCTCTTAGCCTTCTAATTCCCAAGCAACTTTGACACTTTTGGTTTGATTTGAATCTCTACATAAGCTGCTATACTTATTGTGTATTATCTAGCATGATAAGATAAAGTTTGTCAAGTAGCAAAAAACTGTAAGTTGCCCTTGTCATATAGCCAATCATAGATACAACATCTACCTAAGCACTTTTTGAGAAGAAAACAACAAAATAATGCATTGCATCAAACAAATATTATTCTATTGTTAATTTGCCTAAACATCACAAGAAGAATGCATAAAATAGTAAGTAATGTCTATATGGGTTTTTTAGAAGCTCAAATTTTTAGACGTTGAATTGAAATCCAAAAAGGAACAGAGTGCTCTTTTGGAATTTGACAACCTCTTCCCCTGTCACTTCACTTTTATTCTCTTCTCCTTCTCAGAATCCTTAACCTCGCCAAGTATAGAAAGGTTTTGGTTCAATCCTTATCTTCTACCTAAACTAGCAAATTAATTTCCCTTTCTCATCTTTTTATCAATTAAGGACTTGTATCTTCTTTGCTCACACCTGGCATCTTCTGCCTCAAATAATACAATTCTCCAACAGCCAATCAGAGTTACCATTAAAATATGGACTGAAAATATAAATTAAAAATATCTATAAGCCACATTAGTTGGGTCATGAATCCTATGAGACCACATGAGGTAAAAAAAAAAATAAGACTTTTCTGGAATGAGAGAAAAAGTGATCCTGTTTTTCTTATGTATCCTTTTACAGATTAATAAACCACCACATGCTAAGGAATGGATTTTGAGGGACAAAAGAGGGAGAAGGAAAATAAAAGTGTTTTCGTGACAAGATAAATAAACTGCTGAATCTTAGGAAACAAGTTTGATGGGCAAAAGGAGAAAAAAAATAACCAGTGCATCTATGAAACTCAGGTAAGTTTTATGGTCAAACAACTCTGTTGAGAAGAAACATTAAGGAACAAACAAAATCAATATATTGATTGTTTCCAGGTATCACTAGTAGCTGGATAAGACATGATCAATACCAAATGCAGAGTACAAATAAAATAAGAATTAGAGGTCAGGAGGACAATGACCTCCTATCACTAAGAAGATCAAATAGCTTTCCACCATATATCTCAAAGTAACTAAGCCACAATCTGAGTTTCTGATTGCGGTAGCATGGTTGGTGCAACAATTGAACAATATCTTCCGAAGCTCTGAGTGGTAAAGGTTGCATTGTGTAAGTTTTGCCACTACCTGAAAACCATTTTAAAGCAGATGCTAGAGTTATTCAACAAGTAATAGTTGAGTTCCAATAACCACTAATAGTACAAAAGTTAAAAATCATGGTGAAAAGTATACCTTTAGTGCATTCAAAATAATAATAATAATATATAAAAAAAAAAAGCGAGTTTACAAACATTACTACAAAGTACAAACAGATGGGTGAAGAACGTCTCTACATCTAACACTATAAAAGGTTTCAGTATATAAAATAGATCAGCATGAGTATTAGGACAACAGAATTAGAAAGACACCTTTGGAAGATGGAAATTGATATAAGCAGACCAGTATAGGATATTTAACTCTGCAACAAGAAAAAGCATACCAGCCTCCAGACTAGTGTCAAGAGAAGCTTTTACCAGCTTCCAAACAAGCATCGCAAAGACAACTTGAAGCTTTTACCAGAAACCAAGTTAATTGTTCAGATGCAAAGCAAGAAGGGCATGAGGCATAAAGCCAGAAATTTTTTAAGCTATGGTACCATTTGGCAGATGGGTAGGCCTGCAGGTAACTCGAGCCCTCTTCATGTCTCCTCAATGCTATAGTGAACTCCAAATTATGGACCCAGAATAAAGCTTAACCTGATATGGTCGATCATTGACAGTGAATACCTGTATTCTGAAATGAATTTTGAACCAGGGGCCAGATAATGATTTGGAGTAGCTGATCAGTTTCACTGTCGGAAGGCTTATTTTCTCATAAACTTTCCATTTAAATGGGATGTAAGACTATTTTTACTTCCCCCCATTAGGCTTCAGAGTTCCTTCAGTTTTTTCCCTTCTCAACAAACTCAAGTGTAAGATTCATTGTGGCATTAAGTTTGCACATGATTTTGTAAATATGTCATAACATACTATTCCCATACTTGTACTGGTCGCATTGCGCATCCTATTCATTTCCTTTTTTGCAGTTATATCTCCATGTTTTAGATACACGGTCCACCATGTCCATATATGCATAGCTGTATCTCCAACTCTTTAAACCAAATAGCGAATTCCTATATTAGATGTCCATAACATCTCAGATATTTAGAATTAAAGAAAACATTTTAAGGAAATGCATATTTGAATTGTCAATACATGTAGATGATTTAATTCCCACATGTCAAAGCACCTGTTTGACCATATGCAAAGCAAGTGGCTTTTGTTCGCCGAAATATGGTTGGGATAATTGGCCGCACAGTGACACGATATACCTGCAAATCAAGTATGAGAGGATCGATATTACCATAGAAGATGCAAACACAATAAAAATTTTACTACTTACAGCACAAAAACCACAGAAACTACTGGGAAAAAACAAGTGGACCAATAAATCAACATAGGAATAGCATACTGAGAGATGACTTACCTCATCATTGGTGACATGCTCATCCAGAACAGCATCGAAACAAAAATCATGCTTCTCCACATATGCAGTCAAATCCACCTTCCAGGTCAAAGGAATTCATCAATATGCTAAATACAAAATAACAGAGAAGGACATCCATAACCATGCGACAAATATGTTATTGCAGGGATATTTTGTTTCATGTTTTGCAATTTACAATAGCAAGACATAGTTGCACAAGATTTGCCAGGAAACTTGCTTAAGTATACTTCAACAATCTCAGGTGGCCTCATTCATATAATGAATTGATAATATCTATAAAAGCTATACGCTTTATACATGGTAAATTCAATGAAGTAGAGCAAATTCACAGCAACAAAAGATAATAAATAGACAGCAAAATTCATTGAAGTAACAAAGTAAAAGAATACATATTGACCTCAGATACAGCATGAAAATGTATCAAAAGTTTTGCAGCTGTAGCAAAGCAAATCAAACCTTTAATTTAGGTTCATGGACAGTTAAATATGCAGTATCATTTACAGTGACGATATCGTCCTCCTTACGAGAAATCTCCTTCTTGTTCAGAGGTCTTTTGCGAACCTATAAGACAAATAAACAGACAGCCATTAAACTTTACAAACTTCATAGACTTGTAAAAAAGATACCAGAAAATTATATAGCGTGCTGGAGAATAAAATGATCACCATTGCACCAGCTTCTCCTTAACCTCATTAATATCGTTGAAGTATATAGTAAAAATATGCTTTAAAATTTTATATGATAAATTGGCCTGATAGCATGAATTTGATTCTGTCCCCATCAGATAACAAAAAGTCGACACAGAAAATGATAAAAAGCCCTATGACATATGTACACAAAAAGAAAGGCTCTACGAACAAATGATGCATCTTCTTACATATCATTTTCTTTTCTTTTTTTTTTTGAATGGAATTTTCGTGTATCATGATGCACCTTTTTACATATCATTTTCAGTTTCATTTCATTGTTAATTTATAGGCTGACATATACACCACCCTACTGGTTTGAAAGTACTGCGCACAGCCTGATCTTGAAATGTATGTAAAGAAATACTAGGACTTTTGCAAGATGAAACAAATTTGATCATGCCATTGCTTTGGTGCATAGTCTAGAACATTTCAGCTGTCCTTTTCATTCCTCTGAGCTTAATCTGTTGTCCTCCAAAAATTCAGAGGGCAACTGAAATACTTCCTGCATTTCATTATATGCATCAAATCATTTTTGTCTGATGAGGCTGGTGTATGCATTCCTCTGAATCCTTAATACTAGCTGCACTTGTAATAGGACAATTCGAGCAATTTAATTAGAAAGCAATGATATATACTCGTTTTTCTTAAAAAAAAAAAAAATAAGTGTCAAGCTAACTGTCCAATTGAAATGCCAGAATAAAGCCCACCGCACGAAGAATTGAACTATGAAGTATGCTGGTGTTTAAGGAAAATGGGCTGGTTATGACCCAGCTAAAAGGAGAAAACCTATTTCAAGGGTATCTTTGCAGCTACACTGAAAACTTAAAATCTTTGCCACCATTGGATATACATAAATTGAAATACGTATAGAAAATCCTGCAGCTGGTCCAAAATGTGCTCAGACCAACAAGACCTCAGGGGCCAGATTCTGAGCATTAAGCAGTTGTGTGATTGCCCCTGCTATGATCGCCATAGCCACACTCTTCCTAATCATAAACCCATGAAACAGGAAGATATAAACATAAGCTTGTGAAAATGAAAATAATGGATTATATGTGCAAATCCTGCAGAAAGAAGTAACTTTCACTGAGAATACAAATGGCATTACTTTCAACACAACTTAAAAAGATTGCTTCTATCAAAAGATAGCACACAATGCTAAGTTGCAGTTTAAAAGCTATGCACATGAAACAACCTCGAAGTTGGTACAGATGTATGCACAATACAGAGCACGCTTTAAGGGAAAAAAAGGCCTAATGTTAGAAGCAATCAACAAGCATACTCTGTTGTCTGACATATTCAAATGGAACATATACTATCAAGCAACATGAGATGCACTCAGTGTACCACAACTTTAATCTTGGCAACATTGTTCTCCTTTGTAGTCGTCTCCTTTTCACTAGCTGATGCTACAATGTTGCCATCCATTTGTCCTTGTTGTTGTTTGTGGGTCATTGCATCAAAATTATCATCAAGCCCATTAGAAGGCATGAACTGTGGCAGCTCAAATGGTTCAGACATTACATGCTGCAAGAAAGAAAGGAAACTACATCACAGTCACTGTGTGCGACAAATAAATCTATATCTATATCTATCCATATCTTTTATTGAAAAAAGAAAAATGGCGCTATCAAAGTCAGAAGGCAGCTAAAGGAATTCTAGACAGAAAAAGGGTTTTGTGTGTCCATTAGCATACATAAAAATGATGCATGAAAAATCTTCTTCAGATAAGCATCACCTGAAATTTACTTAAATGGATAAAACAAGTGGAAGGCCCACCAAAGGCACCAATCTAGTTCCCCAGCCAATATCAATGTCACCTATCTAGTTCCACACCAATATCAATGATAATAAACACATAAAACCACACTACCTCAAACAGTAAGAAAATGGAGGAGCTTACCTTCTTGTTTTATCAACCAAAAATGCATAAAAGTATATCATAATTTATGGGCAGCAATCAATAATCTTAAAAAGGTAGGCTCCATAAAATTATCAGAAGATAAGCAAAACATTACAGCTTAGATTCAAACAAACAAAAAAACTCACACTCCCATCAACTTTTTTCTGTTTGCAATTCCTCATTGTACAACACTCAATGGGTAGGACAGTGTGTGTTTGTGCCCCAAATCGTCCACCAAACCAGATTCCTCTAAACTGTTATATTAGAAGCTAATAAGCCAAAAATATAAACAATGAATTGTTACTTGATGCAAGATGCCTTATTTAAGCTCGTACAAAAGGAAAAAAAAAAAATGTACGATCATGCCTGATCATGGACCCTAATTCAAAATGCTTAAAAAATAAGAAATTTTGAAACATTTTCACATTCTTTTTCAAATAAACAATCAGTTTACAAAATAAGGTCTATAAAGCCTCTGACATATACAAATTATTAATTGTCAATGATGGAAACTTTTCTTCGACTTTGAGCTTATGCTGCAGCTGGTAAGGCTAGTTTTGGTACCAGATACATCCTAAGTTTCATTGAAGGCTTGTCTCTTGCCTAAAGTTTTCTTTACCAAGAAAATCTCATTCATTCTCAAGGTGTTGATGCAAGTTGATATCATGTCATAAATCCTTCCACAGTACTTTCTTGACCTAGTTATGTGATCCATATCAAAAGCAATTATAATGGAAGGCTTGGATGACGATGATAAAGACTTCAACCAAATCTTCTTAGTTTCTTTGTCCTTATTTTCACCCGGGCTTAAGATATCCATCTCATACAAGATTAAGAATTTCCTTTTTGTGGTATTAATTGGGCAAAGAACTTGCTCGAACTATTTGCAACCAAGTTGGGAACATATGTGCTCTAAGTAAGTTGGTGGGTTTATCAATCCTAAGATAATCATCCAAGCCCATCTATATAGACCTCTCAACCAGATTAGGCATCAAACTAGGCACAATAATCATTAACTTTTTGACTGGTTTACAACCCTGTTCTTCATATAGTGTAGATTTCTAATACTACTCAAATATCTTGTTTTCCCTTTTCTTGAAGCACATTGTTTCTTTATTCTACTTTCTAATGTTCTTTTCAGTTAGCAACTTAATGTTCAAAGTGAAGGTTTGTTTAAAGCAATATGCCAGATTCTAGTCCTGTACTAATTAGAAAAGCAACAACAATATAATAGTTAAAGGACTAGAAAGTCTAAGGCGTAGTAAGCTTAACATTTTCTTTGAAAGAGATTAAGTTATAAAGCCCTTGGCATTTCTCTGAAAGTGATGTATTAACACTAATATTACCATAGACAAAGGGAAGATGTGTAAATGTCATGAGTATGTCTGGAAGATAAAGCTCTCAGCCTTTATCAACGATCATACCTCGGAAAGAAGCTCGGTATCATCCACAGCGTGAAGATCCAGAAGCCCAGCTCCGATCTCACCTCGCAGCTCAGGTGAACTAAAGCCATCTATCACACCTGGTGCCCCTAAACCTTGTGTTGTTGGAGAGCATGCTTCAGAGCGAAATTCCCCATTGAAGTTCAAGCTTCTCAAAAGTTTATAAAGCTTCTGTTTCTCCTCAGCACTCTGCGACCCATAACCCTACAAGCCACATCAACGAGCCCCACTTCAATAATTTATACTCGAACATTAAGCCATCTAATCTCACCAGCAAGAAAGGAACAAAGAATGACAAAATCTCAAAATATTATTTCAAATGGAAAAAAAAATGGTCAAATTCACTATCCTTCTCTACTAATAACAATCAAGTATTCAAACGACAAAGAAGACACCAACGAGAATGCGAGCGACCAATATAGCAAAACATGTCAAGAAACTCATTTGACAAATATGTTAATTTATTGCTATCATATAGTTTTAACTCCATAATGCAGACCAGATATCCTAACCAAGTGCAAGGAAGCAAATAAATTTTGAGCGCAACGACCAGTAAAAAAACTGTCTTTTCTCTCAAACAATGTCTCAAGGAGAAAGAAATCAACATATGTTGAAAGCAAAAGAAGAGTCTGGGCTCCGTGAAGCAAAGAAAGAGATGCTCTCTACTACCTGCATAAGGGCATTAGGGGCAGAAGCCAGCGGCGACGCCAGATGCTGGAGCCCGGCGGACTGGAGCCACCGAGCCATGACTGCCTCTCCGGCATCCCCCGGCCCCACACCAGGATGATGGTCGTAGAGAGCCGCCCCGGCGTTGCTCTGCTGCATGCGACCGGCGTGGCGCTGCGACCTACGTTGGGGCGCCAATTTTTTCACGCCTTACGGAATGCAAACCGCTGCAGAAAGAGACCAAGATGAGATCTTGCAAAACCCCCAAATCCGAATCCAACGCAGTGAAAGAGAGAGAGATACCCACAGGGAGGGGAGAAGTCGGCGATCGGGAGAAACATTCGACTGAGGCGAACCGGAGGGGGTCCACCCGGAACCCTAGATCATAAACGGCAATGTGGGAGAGAAGAAGATCGGATTGGGACTGGAATCGGCAAATCGGGAGAGAAGAGAGGCGGCAGCTTACCAGATTCGTGGATTCGACCGGAGGAGGAGGAATTGGGGAGGGAAAGGTGGGGCCGGAAATCGTGAAACGAAAGGCTAATCTCGGCCCTTTTGGATTGGAGAATGATGGCGGGGAACGAGCAGGCGGGATGGGAGGGCGGCCCTCCCCTCCCGAGATGGTGATGTGATGGTATTTGTTTGCGTTTGGGCGGTCCGGCCCTGAAGCAAGGTTATTATTCTTCATGGGGAAGAAAAAAATAAAAAAATAAAAAAAATAAGTTTGTTTCTTTCACGTTGGATGGTCACCCTGCGATGCAAGGCTGCGTAAAGACATGCATACCCTTGGGATAAACGTTGGGATTTTATATTTTACTTTCTCTTTCTGGTAAGCTTAATTAATTAATTATTTAAATTTTAAAGCATTAGCGATGCACTGTTCTATTTTTGGTAATTTCGTTGAATTTTTAATAATAATTGTAGCGATGCCTTGGAAAACCTTCTTTAACCTGTTGGGCTCACGTGAGATAGACCTTCTGTCAAGCACTGGGGCATCTGTCGATAACAATTTTTGTTTATTATGATGCATGCGTGTCACAAATTTTAAAGAGACAATGCTCATATTTAAAATAATTATATATTATTTATAATATAATAATTTATATATTATATATATATATATATATTTTTTTTTTTTTTATGTACTGATATTTTTATTGAATAGACTTCGTACGATAAGATTTTTTTTATTATAATAATTATATAATCAATTTTTCGTTGTTCATGATACATATTTAGATTTATAATTGAAAGATTTTTTTTTATTTGGTAAAAAAAAAAATTTTTAATTAAAATAATTGACATAAGTTAACATGTGATATAGTATGTATCATGTTTGCTTATTTTTGTAAATGAATAAAATTTTAAATAGGACAAGAAGCATATATTAGCAATTAATCATATCGACTATTTTTATCTACGAAGATATTTATATAACACAAACATCACGAGTACAACAACAGCAGCAATTAATTTGATGTAATTATAACTTAAAATTGATCCTACTAGTTAAAAAAAAAATTGCCACCCTAGTCACATCTCTCCTTAAAAAATAAAATTTATTGATTAAAGTTATAGTTGTTGCATCTCAAGTATTTACATATAGACAAGAATAATGCCTTATGAGTATCTCTTTCTTTTTTCAAAAAATAAAAAAAAAAAAGTCTAATCCAAATAACCACCGTTTGAAGTAGGGAATGATAACATTAGGATAATTTACTCAATAAAAAAATAATAATTAAGTAGCACATTATGACGATAATAGTAGAGAGATGAAGCTTGTGTCATTGATAATACATTATATTTAGATCAATTTTATATTTTATATTTATATATTATTATAAGTGAAAAATATATAATTCAATTGTTCAAGGCTTGAAAAATGAAATTAATAAGATGGTTGCATACAGAATCAACCATATGATTGCAATATGACATGATAAAAGAATAGTTGTATTCAAATGATAATATGAAAGGAGAATGCCGCCACCAATCACATCTTAGATCTTCGACTTTGTTTACTTGTCTGATCCAGTAATTTGGGATCGATGCGGTCCATGAGGAGCTAGTAGTGAAAATCAAGCCCTAAATATGCTCGAGCAATCATCAAATTCCGTAAGCCTATCGTGATCTCGATGGAGATCTGATAGATGATTTTTAGCATTTCTAAATATTTATTTATATTTTATATATACATAATTTTTTGCATCTATACTGCCATCAAAAAATAAGTTAATATAATTCAAATCACAATATATAACATGTTATTTCTGAAAGCAAAAATTATTGGTTAGAATGATTCTACCACACGTATCTTGCACCATCTAATAATAAATTAATATATTATCTATTATTAAAAAAATTATATTTTTCTTAAATTTAATTAAAAATTTTAAATTAAAAAAAAATTAGATAATTTTTACTATTTCGAATAGAAGAAAGTTCATTTCCTTAGATGGTGTGTGATTTGTTATTGATTGATGAAAGATATACATGGTAGAATTGTTCTAATCAATGATTTCTCTATCGAAAAAGTCCAAAATTTTTCAAGGCCAGCCTTATCATTTCTATTAAAAAAATTAGTTGATTACACATGGTCACGACCATCATGCCTAAGGTGTGGTAACACCTTTGCATATTTTATGTTTAGATGAAATGAGATTTCCGACTTTGGATTCGAAACTCAAGGAGCCAAAATGTAAAAGCTCGGGACACTTCAGGACATCCACAGTTCACCCACCAAGCGTCCTCTTTCACCCAGGATTCTCTCTTCATTGCCGATTAAAGCGTTGGCCATTTGTCTTCACGTGCAGCAGCGCTGCGAGACGTTTTAGCCTTGCTCTTGATGGGGTGGCAGGAGGTGACAGGATTTTTGGAATAGACCTACAGGACTTGCCCACACAAACCCTTTGACATTGGTTTATTACCCTGGAGAACCAGTAATACTGTTCTTAAATCAAAAGGCTCAGCCAGATCTAAATTCTTGAGAAAATATCTCCCAAATTTCCAATCAAAACCTTAACAATTTTGGAGGAGGCTTGAAACAATATTAACACTAGAGGCTTAAAACAATGAAAAAGGCCTGGTGTCATGGAAACTAGAGCTAGCACGGACCACTTCACACTCATTTTCAGTCACACAGGAAACATGAAATGATATAACCATAAAGATCCGAGACACCATCCATGCAAGTCTTTACAACAGAGCACTGCCAACTCCATAATAACCAGTACTGCAAAGAGGGGATACATGAACACATGATCACTCTAAGCAAGGAGGTGGAAGAAAAGAGTTCAGGAAAGTTCAGAAGGTGCCGCAGAAGCAAGGAGGCAACTGGATCATTCCCTATTCTGCTCCAAAAGCCTCTTAGCATGGACTGTAAGCTAAGTCTTTCATTCCCTATTCTGCTACAAAAGCCTCTTAGCATGGATTCTAAGGTAAGTCCAGAATCAACTAGCAAACCTACTTCTGGAATGTATGGACAAGGTGATGAATACATTCACTCTCAGAATCAAATTCAGAATTGGAAATAGCAAAATGGTTGACTTTAAGAGCAATAGGTGGCTGCTATACTTTGAAAGCCTGTATGGATGGTCCTGTAAAAAAATCCTGTAGGAATCGGACCTGTTACCCGCCTAGCTCACAGTCTTCTAAAGTGTCGATGGTGTCCAAGATTAAACATTTGTAGGAAGAAAACTAAAAAAGGATCCACGTGCAAGATTTGGGTTGGAAAGATGCTGGCTTGATATAGGCCATGTCCAAGTGAGCTGCTCAATCTTCGAATCCAACATGAAATCCAACAAAATCTTGCTGGATTTCCCATACAGGCCCTAAAGCGGCGGAAAATCCGAGGGCTAAGGTGTCTGGTTAGCAATCAGTAGCAAATAATTTTTGAAAGGGACCTACGACAGATGTTTGTTGCTGAGGCCTGTCACCATCCAGAAAATTCTCTTCTAAATCAACAAAAACCTTGCTTTAGCAGTGGCAGAGTGAGGCGCAGGTGGTTCAGAACAATTTGGAATATGCCCATATACCTTTTCAAGGTTAAATTCTTCATATGGCTTCACGTCAAAAACAGAGTTCTTACAAAAGAAAAGAGACCATCCTATTCAATAGCCATTGACAAAGCCACTAAGTGCATAAAGAACCAGTGTCAGGCGACTCAGGCCATTCAAGCAAAGGCATTGCATTTAGAGCATCAGTCACTAAACCAAGCCATCGCACACTTAAATCTAATTAATCATGGCCAGCAGAACACAATCATTCGAGATCATTGTTTACAATTGCAATTACAGAAACAAGGTATTGCAGTATGAGTTTTATTATCCCTGGCTGCCAAGAAATCAAGGGCTAAAAAGCTCATAATAGTATTCAACTATAAAGCATGGTGCAAACCAATCAGGTTGGGATTTGTGCAATATTCAGTTTGGGATTGCAGAATCCAAATTCACCTTGAAGTTATAAAAACAGATTATCACAAATGCCCCCACATTTATGTGGAATATAAAATATATTTGCATGAATTTGTGTAAAGCATGGTCAGTATTTAATATGTCTAGAATAATAAACCTTCATATAAATCAATTTTACACTTTTGTATCTAGTGATTCTGTAAAAGAATAGTCTCATAAGCTGATTTGCATGCATACCAACCATAGAGAAAGGGGTGTTTAAGATATCAACTGTAGCTGCCATGAGAAGATATTGATAAATGATGAGTTTGTTTATATCCCCAGCATTTATGTACTTTGACATGAATTGGACAAGATCTTGTGTGCTAAAAGAGGGGGTCTAATGTGTGCTCCACATGAATCTTCCAGTAACTAACACAAGGAAGCTCATAATTCTAGATTTTGAGGAATGAAACATTCTAGAATCATCAATCACATCATCCGTTCTCAACGATGACCACACAACCATTTTGTAGAGAGAACGTTTTATTACAAAAAGATGGCATGAATCAGTTTTCATGCTTCATGAAACCCGAGCAGACCAAGTTTGAAACCAACAGAAGGCTATAAAGGTATAATCCAACTGACCATAATTGCTCATTTATTTACAAGTAGCAATAGGAAGTGATAGTTAAACTGGCAAAGGAGTAGTTCATGCAGTGCCAAAAAATAATAAGCCGACCTACTTTCAGATCCCCATGAATGCTCGGCACTGGGATTGCCAGTGTTCTTTGGTCTGGCGAACACGCTCAACTCTTTCAGCCCGAAGTCGCTCCTCCCAGTAGTCAGGGCAGCTGTTTGAGGACATGCAGTGAGAAAAGATTCTTTGGAACTAAAGCAAATCAGATTCGAAGCTTTTTAATAAAAGTATACCTTCTGCTTAGCAAGATGTTTAGCTCATCTAAGTGTACAGCACCTGCATATACTCCTGCCTGGAATTATGAATGAAGAAAATAACATCCCGTCATGTAGATGTTTTTTTATATTTTCTGAATGATTTAAGAAAAATTCTACTCTAATACAACACCATAAGCAGATATAATGAGACATTATACATATTCAAATATAGAAGAAATTAAGCAAGAAATGTACCTGTCGACATAAAGGACATTTTGCTTTAGGATTTACAGACTTTAGCCCATCCACTATCGTTACGGATCCAGCAGAACAGCAACACATATAACAGAATATGTGGCCACAACTGAGAGAAACAGGATCAAATACAGTGTCCTGTAGAATGCCAATATAAACTTTAATAGGGGGAAGTTGGACTGGGAACATGTAGGTGTCTAATAATAATAAAGAAACCAACTTAGAAAGCAAACAAATTTTCTAATTCTCCATGTCCCAAAAACATATACTAAGCAGAGTAACATGGCATCACTAGAGAAGGACACAAGACAAGTAGCAAGTTATAATTACTTCAATACCCTGAACAGAGATAAGATTGCAGTCTTAATCAAAAATACCACACAATTGATCACAAAACCCAGACATAGTGCAACTATGTTTCCTTTTGTTGGTCCTAAAATTGGTAAGGATAGACATGATTTAGACTGGGCTTCTGTCTCAAGTACAGAATCTAAATGTTTCAAAAAAATAATAAGGCAACAAAATCCATGGTGCAGAATCCCGAACTCACCAAACATATGGAACATGTCAAATCAATGTCAACCTTCATAGAATCAAACAGGTCACAAGAGAGTGTCGGCTTGTCATCATCAAATGAGAGCGAGCAGTCTTCAAATAGCCCCATGACAGCCCTATTGTTGGCCTTGCTTTCCCTCAAGTTGATGTAGAAGGCCATTAGCTCACATAGCCATGGAGACTGCAGGATCTCAATATGCATTCTCTGGGCCTGCGATCTGAATGCTTGACCTTGCTTTGAGTAATGAATCTGTACATGAATGGTCCATGTTAAGCAAATATTGGTGTCAAACTAGAAGTGCTATCATATACTGAGAACCTTTTCAAATTTGAAGTCGTGGAGTAGAATCAATTTTCCACCAAAGGAAGAAAAAAAGGAATTGACCACCGCATATTTCCACTAAACCAAGTTACTGGAGATCAAGTGGCATACCTTGTCGTATTTCTTTAAAATTTTTCTCATTGCAATGGAGTTTATAATAGCATATGTGACCAGGTCTTTTCCTTCTTGGATCAGAGCTCCATGATTTCGGTGAGACTTGCTTCCAAACCACATAAAGTACTTCCTAAATCCTGAAGCTAAATGAAATTCAAGCAACTTCTGAGCTCGTTCATTGAAGCAGCCAACAACAGCTGACATCTCCTTGAGAAGGGAGGGAAAGAAAGTGCCATCACACACTACATACGAATAAAAAAAACAAGTCAATTTAAACTAAAGGAATGGCATTATTATCCATGAGATTATATAGGGAGCTAAAATGAACCAAATAACTCCCTTTTCTGGTAGATTACGAACAAGAATTATAAGACTAGAGGAGAAGTAATTTCAGTTGGTAGAACACCCATATAAACTGACAAGAAGACTAGTTCATGGGCCAAAATGGAGAATCGTCTGCAGATAATATGTTGGCCAAATAAAATTTTAGTTTGGGAACTTACAAGCAGATAGGGATAACAATGGTACTTCATCCAAATTATAAAGTTTAGGAAAAACATAGAGGTTAGAGATGTTAGAATTTGCTAACAAACATGACAATTGTACCAATCTCAAGGCCCCAGAAGTATAAATAAAAACATATAACATCTGATTGTCTATCACTATTGATGTGTAAGGAGAAACTATAGGCTTCTGCCAAGATAAAACAAAAGATAAAAGATAAAAGAAAGATAATTGGGTGTTTCTCTATACTCAATGAAATAATAGACGTTATAGTCATTTGGTTCTACTATTCACTTTCATTTTTAGAACCATCAGAGCAACTCATTATTGAATGAGGGAAAGGAAAACAAAAGAATGGACTTGATATGTAATAACAAACAAAGAAAGGAAGACCAATCAGAAACAATCATTCATTGGCAATTTTCTCTTCTTTGCTTCTCATGATCTCTTCGACATAAAAAAAATAAAAAAATAAAAATAAAAATTTACAAGAGAAACAGAAACATAGTCAACAAAAATCTTTCCTTTCCTAAGCATTAGTCATCAGATATAAAAGCTTTTTTTATTACCATGCAGGAATTGAGAGTAGGGAAAAACGAGAAACATTACTTATAGTAGTTTAAGGCACTTCCCATGACTTCAAGATTGCTAATAACCATGCCATGAAACTGATCCATGACTATGACCCAAAAGAAACAAAACTAAAATATTAGAACCAATTTATCTTGAAAATATTGCTGTTAAAGAACAACATTCCAAGGAAATATTACTAAAATATATTAATTTCAATTTTGTGGAATGTATTAAAAACAAAATACGCCTTTCCATGCATTCAAGCTTCGCTTCAAATTCCACTATATCATCATAATAATTGTTGAAACAGAATCATGGTTATATCACTCAATATAAACGAGACCAAGCAAAATGAATAAGTAATCCGAAAGCAAAATCTAATAGAAAAGGTATATAAAAAATACAAAACAGAAAAATAGGTTTCGAAGAGATAGTAGAATATGAATTCCCCTGGACCCAGCTTAGCAATTGTCTTTGATTTTTTTTTTTTTTTTTGAAAAAACTTCTTTTCCTTCAATACAAACAAAGACCGGCATTACCATGGCAAAAAAATGAAAAACCAAAACAGAACCCAACGTAGATCTGATAAAGAGAATCCAGGAGGAACCAGGATATCCATTCCCCACCCCTTCCCGCATTTCTTCCAGATTCACAATTAGATGATAATAATTAAAAGGACATGAACAAAAAAAAGGACAAAATTAACAATTGCACCTTTTTCTTTCACAAGGCAACGTAAAATCAATTCGAACATCTATTGCACCGACTCCAGCATTCAAAACCAGAAACAATTTCTTTTTTTTTTTTATTGATCTAAACGAAACCGAACAAAACTAAACGAAAATCAAAGCAAAAATCACGCCCTTTTCATTCAAAAAGGTGATCAAATACCTGGGCAATGATCAGGGCATCTGTTGCCCCCGTGCGGGCCTTCTCCTTCCTCCTCTCCGTGCTGGTTCTGTGATTGGCAATCCTTCCGGCACCGCTTCAAGATCTTCTTGAGCTTCTTCAATCCGACCCGGGGGAGCTCCTTCTCCCTCCTCCCCTGCATGTACTCCTCGTACCTCTTGCAGAACTTCATCTCCTCCCCCCACCATCCAACCCACCCCAAGATTCCACCTTTAACCAATTAGATTACAAAATACGATCCCAAGATCAATAATACACGGCGAGAACTGGAGAATATTTCGAAGCGAAGGACAGAGGAAGCAATATAAAGAAAGAGAAAGATTTCTCGACGCCGTGTTCTTGTTCTGAATTCGTCGTATTTGGAGCCTATTTCGTTTTTGTTTTGGCTTCGAATTGTTTGATCGTTATCCAACGAAAGCGACACGAAATCCCCAGGTGGACGTAAGCGGAAAGGCAGGGACGAGGCGAGAGATGAGATGAGATGATAGCCGATATCTCGGTAAGGATTCGGCGATTCGGTCGTTTTAGATCAGGAGAGAGCGAGGGCGTGCAATTTACGTAACCTAGAGAAGAAGGAACGTTCCAGGAATGGAACTAATGGTTGCCAGAATCACTTCATGCCTCATTATTCGTGCCTGCACACCAGCGGAGACACCCAATATTTATCAGGGATGTTTTTGGATCACCTTGGTGAAAAATTGTGCATTGCAAGCTAAACTAATTTCTCAAGTGTTATTCGCACAAAAGGCATCATGATTCTTGGTGGGTTTATACTCGAAAACATGTGGATCGATGATCATGAGATGCATGGCATGTGTTTCTTCCTAAAATTTGTTGTTATTTCCATGCGCAATACTGACATGGTCGCATGTAGTTAACCACTTGTAGGAAAATATCTCGCTAAATTAGTGGAGTATAAGGGCCTCACCAGCTTGGTTGGTTATATTTGAGAATACGTGGACCAATGATGCACGCCATGCATGCTGTGTGTTCGAAAATAAATTGCTATTTTACGTGCAAACTTTTACATACACAGTTTTGTGCACTGGCATGCTCATATCGAATTGACCATAAGTTGGAAAATATTCACTAAATTTAGAGATTGGTAAATACGTGAAACAATTATATGTTATGTACGGCCATTATCAAAGGCTCAAACCTTTTATCAGAGAAATGATTATTACTTGTGAGCTTCTATAAGGATGGAATGGTTGTTGTTGATCACTGATAATTTATTTGTTAATGAATCTTTGTTCCATAGAGAACGAGAGGTTATAAATTTTAAAATTATTTTTTTAATAGTGATGAATCAATTTTTAGGAAAAGGAAAACATAACCAGGACATCACCATGGTGTAAGATAAGATCACCCTTGTACAGCCTCAAGCTTTTGTTGAAATTTTATGATACAAACAACACCCCTGGAATGGGCCTTTCCAAGCTAGGGTGCCGGCTATTTGAGGCATATTTAAATTTCATAATCAAGGCTCTAGCTAGGAGGAGGTTTTGCTCACATATATTGATTTTAATATTATCCCAGAATTCGGTGATGAACTCAAGGAAATTAACTAAATCAA
Source organism: Elaeis guineensis (assembly GCF_000442705.2). Lineage (NCBI taxonomy): Eukaryota > Viridiplantae > Streptophyta > Magnoliopsida > Arecales > Arecaceae > Elaeis > Elaeis guineensis. Next base: position 25,745,668 of record NC_025997.2, on the reverse strand, counting down.
TTTTATCATTTAAAAAGCACTTAGTCATATTGAATTGCCATGTTGCCCTCTACTGTTTGAGAACTGATGAGAGGCAAAATTTTGCATGCATGCGTTATATTTTTCACTGATTTATACCATCCAATAAGCATGTATCATGGAAGCAACTCAAATTTCCTTAAAGCATGAGCCAAAGTAGAACACTTTTTTTTCTTTCCTAAATCGATCGTAGAACACCAGGAATGTTCTGGCTACCTTCTTATATATTTTTTTCTTCCGTGCTTGCCTCCGCGATGGACCTTCAAGATGACCAAACATTTAGGAGGACTTGTGCACGTAAATAAATAACTATATTTTTTCAAAGAAAATAGACGAAAAGTGTGACAAAACGCGTGCGAAAAGCTACGGCCAAACGTAAGCCTTGCGGTAGTTTCCGTGAAGCGCGTCGCGAAGTTTTGCGGAGACCGTATCGTCTACGTGGAACGCGTTTCAAATCGATCATCCAACTACGAGGGTTTCAGCTGTCAGAGCTCCCGCTTGGCACGCTACAAACAAAACCAAAAAAATATATATATGAAAAATGCAAAAAAAAGATTTAATATATATTTTGATATTTTAAATTTTAATCATTATTTTTATTTTTTATTTCATAAATATGATAAATGAACATAATTTATTTTATTATTTTACATTATTTTCAAAGCTTTATTATTAAAATATTTAAAATTAATTTCTGTGTTTTCCTATATTCATATAAAATTTTTTATTATAAGCTCTCTAAGTGCAGATAAATCATAATTATTTTATTTATTAATAATAAAAATAATAATAATATGTGGTTCAGAAATATTAATATTCTTATATCATATTTTTATCTTAAATAATCTTTTATCATTAATATTTAATATATAATCTTAAATAATTTTTTATCATTAATATTTAATATATAATCAATGGTTATATATAGAAAGATATTCTAACTTATTGTAAATAATTTTATCACAAAGATTCCAATCATAAGCTCATTTGATCACCACCACAGCGTGTACAATAACATATTCGATAGCTTTGGAGTGACCGGATCCAAGCTCTTTAAAAATATATATATATATAAAATTTTAGGTGTATTGACAATCTTCTAAAATTTTATAAATTATGAGAATATTTGTTGACATTATAGTTAAATATTATAATAATAATTCTATTTTTCTATAGAATAAAAATTTATAACAAAATATATAACAAAGTATCATTAATAAAATTCTAATGAGAAGATAAATACATTTACACTATAATACTGCAAAATAAGAAATCCCACAAGTAATCTAACATCGGAAATTATTTTTGTTGCAATGGCAGGGTGAGGGATTAGGCATCCATAGCTATAAGTCATGAACATCCTGCACAATGCCTTGCTCCCAAGACTAGGACAACTGAGCAGAATCTATGTTCCATAGCTCAATTTCTATTCATGAAAAATCTTTCCTTTTCTTCTTTTTTTTTAGTTCCTTTTATTTTTATTAAGAAACACATGAAAGGTCCTGGTAGTTTTTTTTTTTTTTTTTCCAACGAAAAAATCTATCTTTTTCTTACTATTTAAAGCTAACTACCTCGAATGTTTCGTGAACGAACGAAGGCTAAATTAAAGTATTAGAGAATTCACAGCTCCACACATTACACTCCTCGACCAAAGTGATTACTACTGTTAAGCTGAGACATTATAGTTTACTCTTGTGCCCTTAAATATTGTCTTCATATTTCTATTTAAACAAATCTTGCCCATCGATGTTCAAATTAGGTAGCTAACACTGTACGAGAGATGTGCAAGCAAGCATATGACCGTTCTGATCACATTGATGTGTAACGAGCAGTTGGACATGCATGTATGAAAATTGTGATAGTACATGAGATTGGAGTAATAAGGATTTGTTCAATGGTAATTTCATCATATTTTTTGTTTTAAAAACATGACAGAGGATAAAGGAGTGGACCTTCAACTTGGATGTAATGGACGAGTTTTGGCTGTTTTTAGTTTGTCCTTGCAGCTAGTATTGATTCAACATTGTTTGTAGTGTGATTATATTTTTTCTTTATTATACATGGGAGGCCTCTTTGCAATTCAGCAAACTCTTCATTTGGGGTTCGTTTGGTTGTGATATGTCGAATTATGGAGGCGATCAGGTGACTCTTAAGAATCAGTTATTTGAAAAAATGATTATAAATTTATTTTATTTGATTAGAGATAATCTTGTATGAGAATATTAATAACTTTTCAGTAATATTTTTGAATAAAAAATTTCATAATATACATATCAACTATTTGATATAAATGCAAAAGCAATTCCATCGTATGCATATCAACTATTTGATATATCAAGGGGTGAAAAGAAGACTAAATCAAGATAAAAATTGTGTATGGCCCCTCTCACCGGCAAAAGAAAGGGAGCCATGAAACTGTTCGCAAGTAGAAGGCCAACTCATACGGCATACATCCAGTGATGGCAGCATGATCAAGGTATGCTCGATACCAATGTTTTTGATTAGAAAAACATAATGTAAACAAATTGCACCATTATTTTCCGACTCATCAGTCAGGTTTGGTAAAATGTCAACACTTATTTTGGTCCCCTTTAGCCAGGCTAGACATTGGCTTGTCTGGGTTCACATGAAATGGTAAGACAAGTGATTTGTTGCTTGTGCACTATGATCAACTATTGCTGCCTATTGGCTATTGTAAAGGCCCTTTTGTTTCTTAAACAAAAGAGAGAGAGACCAAAAAAGAAAAAAACAAACAAACAAGAGAGAGAGAGAGAGAATTTGACTTTCTGATAGAACAGTGATAAATTTTTCTAACTCATAAATAAAGCAAGTTAGAGATAACAAAGTCCACAACAAGATTTAGTGGGTAGTTTACTCACCAAAAGTCTTTTTCTTCAAGGCTCAATTAACTTCTGCAATGCCCTATTCAAAAATTTAAAAGTACTTTTTGTTATTTAATGAGAGGGGGGGGAGCAAATGCCAACCATGGTGTGCTTGAACTCCCTCGTCAGAATCACTTCCAATTCCCTTATTTTACAGATTATCAGCGTATGCATTGTAATTTTTCTGTTCTTCATGAGAACAAGCATGGAATAGAAGTTGGGGCATCCTAGAGGACAGGACGGTATATAATGTAATCTTTTTAAAAGTGCCACTTCCCAGCACCACTCCTCTGCCTGCTACCGTTCCCTTCCCTGCTAAGAGTACCAGTCTCCTCTATGGCAGTCAGGGACAATGATGGAGTTGCATGTGTGACAGGCAGGTCCCATGTACCAGCCCTTCAATCAATGGGTGTGGTGAAGTGTCTATAGTGGGGTGGGATGCAGGAGTTGTGTATATATGGCCTAGTATCTATAGTTTGAAATAACATATTATCCTGTTATAATAGCCATCATAAAAACAGTTATTGGCTCTATTATCGCTATTACTTATCTCAAAAAATATTTTTAGTTTTAAATATTAAAATAATTATTGAAATAATGATTGCTATAATAGTATTATTATAATAGAAAGTGACGTATTATTAAAAAAAAAAAAAGAGATTTAGCAGCACTCTTTTATCAGTGAATATAAATTAAAAATTATTGATAAAATAGATTTTAGACGGTATTTTTTGAATCCGCTGGCAACATCTTATTTTCTCTTGTGGTCAAATCAATCGCTGAGAAAAATCTTATTTTTTTCCAATGATCTGGTAAACAGCTAGGAAAGTCTATTTTTATCGACGATCATATCACACTTTGGAAAAAAATTTATTTTTATCAGTGGTCAAATTAAAATATTTTGAAAGTCTTGTTCTCTTGCAGAAGTATTTTATTTTTCCAGCGATCAGGTAAACCACTAGGAAAATTCAATTTCTATCCACCGAAAAAAATTCTGTTTATCTAGTGATTATCTTAAACCATTGGGAAAGATATACATTATAATAACTAAATCGCGCGCACCCAATGAACAAATGATTGCTAATATAAATAAATCAAGCTAACTTGTAAGAAAATATGTAACAAAATATGTTAATTTCTTGGGCACAATCGCTAGAAGAGGCAATTTGCCTCATATTACGTATACTGATTGGAGAATAGTGCCATTCAACATGAAGAAGAAGATGTGGGAGATAGTGACGTATGTCACGTATTGCTAACTATTTTTTAATGTAACCTATATTATTCATATGTACTAATTTTTATTTTCAGTATTTTTCAATAATATCTCAAACATATAAATTCTCAACTTTCAAGATGTGGTTCGAATTGAATTTATTTTTTTATTATATATATTGTAAAGTAAGATCCAAATTGATCCAATAGCCAAAGGTTAGAGTATATCTTCTATTTTTACAAAGTGGAAGGATTGGAAAAGAGAACTAAAATGATATTTCTTTGATGTATATAAGACCGATGAGGAGAAGAGATGTTGTTTGTATAGATCAAAGGATTTTTCTAAATCAATAGCATACATATTTGCAGTTTCTTCTTTCTGATGAAGTAAAGGTAATTGCAAAGTACTATATATATTTTTTAATAGATTTTCGATGTAATCAACCTCTAAAACTTTGTTGTTGATAAAAAAATGTAATGAAACCAATAGAAACAATCGTGCTTTGCAAGATATGACCTACACTGCTGGAGTCAAAAGCTTTGCTACAATAAGTTATGAAGAGGTACTTCAAATAATTACTTATTAATATATAGATTTCTTGTATGTACTATTTGACATACTCATCTATCAACTATATTGCTATAATAATTATGATTTGCAGGCTCAAAGAGGCCTGATGGCTTGCATTGTACCATAGCTGAATTTTTTATAATAACACATTAGCATAAAGATTAAAGGCTAATGAATGATGAGGTGGTAGAGATAATTGTTTATTAATCTTATTGCTATTGTTATTGTTCACTTGTTATCATTATATGCATTATTTTTCTTCCTAAATTATTGATTGGTTTATATTGTAGCAACAACTTCATGAACGCATGGCTGCTAGAGATACACCCGATACAACTAAGGATGAGATTACTTTTGATGATGTGTACTCAAAAATAATGGGATGTGAGAGATGTGGATGAGTGTTGGATATATTCCAATGCACACCCTTTGGGCCCCTAGGTGGGTTTATGTGGTGGTGACGTGGCAACGATCCTTAGAGGTCGGCTTGTCCCTCGATTAGTGGATTAAATGGAGACCGACTGCTCGGCCTACCGTCGAGGCTTAATCTTCCTTGAAGTGGGTCAAGCTTAGTGTGAAACCCTCAGACCCGTCTATAGCATGTTGTAAACGTGGGGTTCTATACCTAGTGGATAAAGGCTAATAGACCTCACCTCTCAGCAGACATTTACCTTTCAGGAGGTTGGCGAGGGATTAAGGTCCTAATATATGATATCAGAGTGAGGTTGCAGGTTCAAAACCTGTCAGACCCCTCAGATGTTGATGCCTTGGCAAAATTCTTGGGCATCGACCTAGAGGGTCGACTCACCCTTAGTTGGTAAGGATTAATTGGGACTGATCGTCCAATATGCCGCTTGAGGATGATCTTGTTTGATGCGAGTCAACTCAGGTGCGAAACCCCTTAGGCCTGCCTGTGTGCTTATCACGGGTTTCTTTGCCTTGTGGATCAAGGCTAATGAACACCTCCTTCTATGGGGCAATTGCTTTTTAGAAGAGTGGTTAGGAGCTACAGTCCTAACATGTAGTACCAAAGCGAGGTCATAGGTTTGAGACTTGCTAGGCCCCCCGGTGTCGCTAGGGGGTTGTTGGATATGTTACAGCGTACACTCTTCATGGCTCCCAGATGGGTTTATATGGCTGGTGATGTGGTAACGATCCTCAGAAGATCGACCTTTAGGTTTATGCGGCTGGTGATGTGGCAACGATTCTCAGCAGAGGGTCGGCCCTTATGGAGGGATTGGCTTGTCCCCCGATTAATGGATTAAATGAAGATTGGTCGCTCAACCTGTCGCTGAGACTTGATCTTGCTTGAATTAGGTCAGGCTCGATGCAAAATCTCTCAGACCCGCCCGTAGTATGTTATAGATGCAGGGTTATGTGCCTAGTGGATAAAGACTTATAAACCTCTCCTTCCAACAAGCATTTATCTTTTGGAAGGTTGGTTAGGGGTTAAGGTCCTAACCATGGGTTTGCATGATAGAAAAGGGTGTAGTACCTAGTGATTTTTGGGATAAAACATCTTATTCTGAGTACATAAAGAATACCATACAAGATAGATAAAAGCTTCAGGAAGTGGAAGAAAAGTTAACTACCATGACTCAAAAGAATATATATCGACTTGGAGGACAAATATAACTAAGTACAAGCCAAGCTATCTTTCATGAAATAAATTTTAGAGGGTTTACAAAGTCAATATAATCAACAGCCCAATCTAATGGAATGCACGTCCCATTAATTCATACTACACTGGCATGTATGAAAGGATTTAAATATGAAAATTATTTAACATCTAAATACATTGAGATAATCTTTATTTAAAAATCATGTATGGGTAAATGATGTATGTAGTAATCCTGATTGCTTGTTGGTACATCGATCCCACTAGCTCATTATCATCCAGTCATATTATTTCAATTTATCAGGTGATACATATATTTTATCATCTATCTTTTACTCTTACAAAATGGTTGTTAGGTGTGGATAAGTTCTTGGAGAATTTCATCTTGTTTCCAAGTAGCACTGCCAATTGTTCTCTATATTTGAGAGGTTCAACACAATTTTTTAATGGGCTTAATAGCGTCCATGCTTTCAAACTCCTTACACTCCTTTCTGTTGGGATGCAGTCTCACTTAGCAATGGTTCATGGTGAAATATATTCTTGTCAACATTTCTGTGGATTATCTTTTTCGGCTACCATTTTTATGAAATACTTGAAATTAATATATACTGTAGTAGGCTATATATCAAGTCCGACGACTGTTGTAGTTTCCTTGCTATATTTTTTTATTGAGCTGTGATATACAGTGGTTTAAGTATTGTGTATATTCATTGTATCTATGAAGCGGTTGTTTTTTGCTTTTTTTTTTTTTATATATCTTGATAGTATAGTTGCATCTTGCTAAAGTTTAAATGATCAGTTTGCACCTGATGGATTGCATTGTTATATATTGTTTTATTGCTTGCTTTTGTAGCCCTTTTTGTTTGCTTAGACTGACATTAGATGAATTTATTTCTTGTTAGGAATCTAATACTTTATTTAATTACAGAAAAGTCAGGATAAAAGAGCAAGATCCCAACAAACTTACACTATCAAGATAGATTGATCATTCTCTATTACTTTTTTTATATATTTCATATTTATTTACTTTATATTTGCATTATATTGACAAATTAAAATCTCTATTTGTAGGAAGGAAAGGAGGTCACCTTGAAGAGTTCAAGATGGCCACACAAAACTGAGGTGGCACGTATAATGCTTATAAATAAAAATCCAAGATAGTGGGTAATGTTATTCTAGAGACTGAATTTTGAAAGTTTTATATTGATTTTGCAGAGATGCAAAGTGTGCCATTGATTTGAACTGATGGATTGAAGCAAGTTATTGGTGATTCTATTGGGTCAACAATTGCATGACTCTCTACTTTTATCAGTATTATAATTTCTTATCTATTTTTTTTATTAATTTTTATTACTCTTATATATTATTTATGGGCTAATTATACTTTTTCTTTCTTATTTTTTCAGATTGAACTTGCCGATACAAAGCTCTTAATCATTATATGCATAGTCTTTTTTTTTTTATTTTGTGTACAGGGGATAATAGATTTTTTTATCAAAATTTTAAAGAATATATCTATAAATTTGTTTCAAAAATTTATATTTCCATCACTGTTAGTTTTGTTATATGAAAAGCTCTTTTTATTATAAACTTTTATTTGCTTATGAAGTAGTAACTGATTCTAATCATTTGTGAAAGTTAAATTTAAAATTTTGATTAATTATTTATTTTTAGTATATCAGGTGGCTTAAAGATGCAATTGGAAAGAGGAATATTATGTATGCTCATATTCAAGTTATTAGATTAGCTTTTTTTCTAAAAAAAATAATATATAAAGTATTGCCAGCGGTCATATTTGTTGCTAAATGTATATTTTCGGTGATCAAAGTGCTACTAAATGTATATTCTCAATGGTCAAAACTGCTGCTATAAGATTAAAATTTTTTTAGCAGTCAAAATTTCTATAAATTTTTTTTTTAAATCTTTGTCCAGCGGTTCTAACCGCTAGGATATGTTCTATTTTTCCAGCAGTCAACACCAAAATCATTGGCAAAAGTTCAACTTTTCTTGGTGGTCATGACCACCGATAAGCATTTGGCTTTTTCCAGTAGTCATGACCGTAAGAAAATATTTGAATTTTTTCAGTGGTCATGACCGTTGGTAAAAATTTGAATTGCAATAGTGATGGCAGCTTCTCCAGCGGCATAGCAGCTGTTATGGTGGTATCATGGATGTCTCAAATTTATAGCTCTATGAGCTATGACTATGCTATGAAAAGCAGAGCCATATGTATGCTGTGAAGAGCTACCTTCATATAAGCTGAACTGACCCTGATTTGGGCTCCTCTATGCTGATACGAGGTATCTTGAGTATCTATACTGATATGAGCTGAGGCCAAAAGTAATAAATATCCCCACATGGAGAGTACATGAAAGCTAAAATCTCTCCTGATTGATAACCTATACAATTAATAGGTGGAACCTTCATCTGCCATAAGATGACACCACTTATTCAACAAGACCAAAAGATCATGCACAATCTTTGAGGTTATTCAAAAGGGATATTCAAATCTTCCACTCAGTATGCTACCAGCATCGATCTTCTCACTTCACAGGAGTGATCAAGGGCTGAATTATCTCACCTGATTTGGCATGTCCAATGACCGATAATCTTAGGATCGTACGATCTTATAGCTAACAATCCAGCTGTCTGACATCTTTCTATATAAACAACCAGAGCCCCGAGGATGTAGATAAGTCCAATCCCTCTCAGAGAACCTGTTGCTGCTCTTTTATTTTCTGCTTTTCTGACTTGAGTGTTGAAGGATCTCGTCGGAGCCATAACCTCCGATTTGAGACTTGTTTTGCAGGTCACTCCAGCGCCATTAATCCTACACAAGGATCAGACATCCGTCTTCCGACCTCGATCGATTTAAGCAGCAACAGATAGAGGAAGGGTTACTTTTCGCAACATGCGATCAATAAAAATTACCACCAAACGATCGAGGCAATCTACCGCCTCTCAAACTGTCGTCGGTGCTGAAGAAAGCCATGCACCAACAGCGCACCCACCAGTGATGGAGGCTCCTCCACCAACCCAACTAGTGCTGGTCATGACAGATCATTTTGACTTGCTCTTCCAGCAAGTCCAGACTTTGATGGCCACTGTTCAGACGGTCCAAACTACTCCCACACTCTTTTCAGCGGCACAACCAGTACCTCTCTTGGCGATGCTTCTGGCATCTCCTGCGGTGGCATCCTCAACGAATCTGACTTTCTAGCCACCATCACACCCTGAGTTGACTGCAAGTGCTCTTCCTCCGAGCTCATGTCGCTCCGAGCTTCTTCCTCTGAGCTTGCACCACTCCAAGCTTTCTCCAAGCATCCGAGCTCCTGACCTCTAATCAAATTTCGAGGTGAGCTTCCCTATTCTGCTCTTCTTGCACATTCATCTCCTCATACTCATCGACCATTTGCAAGCTTGGATCCGTGCTTCCTGGCCTCCATCTGAGCTTCGACTCCCTCTGTCTAAGCTCCTGGCCTCCATCCAAGCTCCTGGTCTCCGTTCGAGCTCCCGACCTCCATTCGAATTTTTTGACCACTCCTCTTGTGGGCCCTGTCGAGCTCCGAGGGCCTTGTTGTCCTAAACATTCAAAGCTATAAAGGGTTCCTTCGAGGTAAAACTAGCCAGATCCGAGGCTTGGGGGGTGACAGATCCAAAGTTATTTGCGTGTGACACCCTCCGCTCATACACTTTGGCACAAAAATCACCCACAGCTGATGTCTGACCTATGACTATGCTGTGGACACCCATGAGGGGCCCCAAGGTACGCTATATTCATTTATTTTGACCCAGGTGGACAACCTGCAGGAGAAAGTAGTATAGCACATGTCGGACATAGACCCACAACATTCTAAGTCAAAAATGAAGCATAGGAATGCATGGAGATGGTGGAACATGGCCATCCAAGATCGGATCATTATCAAATGGGTTCGATGCTTCGGTCAAGGCCGATCCAACCGATCCAAGCTAAAACATTCTTCAAATTCGAGATAAAATTCTTCAAATTTGAGGTAAAATCTTTCAAATTCGAGGTAAAAACATATAAATCTGAGATAAAAATCAGGCTAATTCGAAGCTAAAAATAAGTCCAAACTGAGGCAAACAATAGGAGTGAAGCAAAACCCAAAAAGATCCTAAACAGTGCTCACAATTTCATGGTAAAAAACTTTTGAACCTTATCTATTATTTTGTATTGTTCTTTTTGAACAACAGATCTTCAAACATTCAAATTGAAGTGAAGATCAAACCAAAACCACAAAGATGAGGTAAGACCTATGAGACGATCTCCAAAAAAACTAGCCTCAAAGGGTCAACATCACCAGAAGGTAAATCTGAGCAAGCCAAGGAGAAGCAAACTAGCTCAAATGGGTAACAACAATCTATTTACCTTCAAAAGTATGATTTGACTAAAAAATCAAAAGGCTCAGCTAGAGTTGGTTTGGCAAGTTTTCTCATCTTTTGTATGCAGATCTACAACTCAAAACCTCGATGACTCCGAAATGGGGCTAACATACAAGACCCCTGCAGAGTCCGAGTCATTCGAAAAGCAGAGGGAGACCCTTAGAAATCTTTGGAGGAAAAACTAATTAGACCCCCAGAAGGCCACTGAGAGTGCAAGATGCTGTAGGTACAAGATCGCGTTGGCACACATTGCCTCTCGCGTGAAGATAAGAAATGCTAGATGCCGTAGGCACAAGATCACCGCAGGCACACAACGCCACTCATGAGGGCTAACTTAACAGACCCTCGAGAAGACCTCGATGACTCTAAGGTGGGGCTAACTTACAAGACCCCTACAGAGTCTGAGTCGTTCGACAAGCGGAGGGAGATCCTTAGAAAATCTCTGGAGGGATAACTAATCAGATCATCAGAGGACCGTCGAGAGTGCAAGATGCTGTAGGCACAAGCTTGCCGCTGGCACACACTGCCTCTCGCATGAAGATGAAAAGTGCTAGATGTTGTAGGCATAAGATCATCATAGGTACATAATGCCACTCGTGAGGACTAACTTATCAAACCCTCGAGAAGACCTCGATGACTCTGAGGTGGAGCTAACTTACAAGACTCCTGCAGAGCTTGAGTCACTCAAGAAGCAGAGGGGGATCCTTAGGGAATATTTGGAGAGATAACTAATCAGAACATCAGAAGGTCACCGAGAGTGTAAGATGCCACAGGCACAAGCTTGCCGTTGGCACACACTGCCTCTCGCGCGAAGACAAAAGTTCTAGATGCCGTAGGTACAAGATCGCTGCAGGCACACAACACCACTTGTGAGGGATAACTTATCAGACCCTCGAGAAGATCTTGATGACTCCAAGGTGGGGCTAACTTACAAGACCCCAGTAGAGCCTGAGTCATTCGATCAAAAAGCAGAGGGAGATCCTTAGAAAATCTTCGGAGGGATAACTAATCAGATCCTCAAAAGGCCATCGAGGGTGCAAGATGCTGCAGCACAAACTTGCCACTAGCACACACTGCCTCTCGTGTGAATACGAGAAGTGCTAGATGTCATAGGCACAAGATCGCCGCAGGCACACAACGCCACTCGTGAGGGCTAACTTATCAGATCCTCGAAAAGACCTCGATGACTCCAAGGCGGGGCAAAGTTATAAGACCTCTGTAGAACCTGAGTCACTTGAAAAGCAGAGAGAGATCCTTAGGGAACCTCCAGAGGGATAACTAATCAGACCCTCAGAAGGCCACCGAGAGTGCAAGATATCGTAGGTACAAGCTCGCCGCTGGCACACACTGCCTCTCATTCGAAGATGAGAAGTTCTAGATATCATAGGCACAAGATCACTGTAGGCACACAATGCCACTCATGAAGGATAACTTATCAGACCCTCGAGAAAATCTCGATGACTCCAAGATGGGGCTAACTTACAAGTCTCCTGCAAAGTTCGAGTCGCTCGAGAAGTAGAAGGAGACCCTTAAGGAACCTTCAGAGGGATAACTAATCAGACCCTTAGAAGGCCGTCGAGAGTACAAGATGTTGCAAGCACAAGCTCACCACTGGCACATATTGCCTCTCATGCGAAGATGAAAAGTGCTAGATGCTGTAGGCACAAGATCACCACTAGCACACAATGTCACTTGTAAGGGCTAACTTATCAGACTCTCGAGAAAATCTCGATGACTCCAAGATGGGGCTAACTTACAAGACCCCTGTAGAGCCTGAGTCACTCGAGAAATGGAGGAAGATCCTTAGGAAACCTCCAAAGAATAACTAATCAAAATCTCAGAAGGCCGCCCAGAGTGCAAGATGCCGCAGGCACAAGCTAGCCGCTGGCACACACTGCCTCTCACGCGAAGACGAGAAGTTCTACATACCGTAGGCATAAGATCACCGCAGGCATACAACGTCACTCATGAGGGATAACTTATCAGACCCTCGAGAAGACCATGATGACTCTGAGGTGGGGCTAACTTACAAGACCTCTGCAGAGCCAGAGTCACTCAAAAGCGGAGGGAGATCCTTAGGAACCTTTGGAGGGATAACTAATCAGAACCTCAGAAGGCTGTCGAGAGTGCAAGATGCCACAGGTACAAGCTTGTCGCTGGCACACACTGCCTCTCGTGCGAAGATGAGAAGTTCTAAATACCGTAGGTACAAAATCACCGCAGACACATAATGCCACTCGTGAGGGATAACTTATCAGACCCTCGAGAAGACCTTGACGACTCCAAGGTGGGGCTAATTTATAAGACCCCAGCAGAGCCTGAGTCATTCAATCGAGAAGCAGAGGGAGATCCTTAGGAAACCTTCGAAGGGATAACTAATCAGACCCTCAAAAGGTCGTCGAGAGTGCAAGATGCTGCAGCACAAACTCACCACTGACACACACTGCCTCTCGCGTGAAGATGAGAAGTGCTAGATGCGGTAGGCACAAGATCGTCGCAGGCACACAACATCACTCGTGAGGGCTAACTGATTAGATCTTTGAAAAGACCTCGATGACTCCAAAGCGGGGCTAAGTTATAAGACTCCTGTAGAACCTGAGTCGCTCGAGAAGCAGAGGGGGATCCTTAGGGAACCTCCAAAGGGATAACTAATTTGACCCTCAGAAGACCACCGAGAGTGCAAGATGTCACGGCACAAGCTCGCCGCTGGCACACACTGCCTCTCGTACGAAGACGAGAATTTTTAAATATCGTAGGCACAAGATCACCGTAGGCACACAATGCCACTCATGAAGATAACTTATTAGATCCTCGAGAAAATCTCGATGACTTCAAGATGGGGCTAACTTACAAGACTCCTGTAAAGCCCGAGTTGCTCGAAAAGTAGAAAAAGACCTTAAGGAACCTTCAGAGGGATAACTAATCAGACCCTTAGAAGGCCGTCAAGAGTGCAAGATGTTGCAAGCACAAGCTCATCGCTGGCACACATTGCCTCTCATGCGAAGATGAGAAGTGCTAGATGCCGTACGCACAAGATCACCACTGATACACAACATCACTCATGAGGGCTAACTTATCACACTCTCGAGAAGATCTCGATGATTCCGAGGGGGGGCTAACTTACAAGACCCCTGCAGAGCTTGAGTCGCTTAAGAAATGGAGGAAGACCTCAGAAAATCTCCGGAGGGATAACTAATCAGAACCTTAGAAGGCCGTCGAGAGTGCAAGATACCGCAGGCATAAGCTAGCCACTGGCATACACTGTCTCTCACGCGAAGACGAGAAGTTCTAAATACCGTAGGCACAAGATCACCGCAGGCATACAACGCCACTTATGAGGGATAACTTATCAGACCCTCGAGAAGACCATGATGACTCTAAGGTGGGGCTAACTTACAAGACCCCTGCAGAGCCTGAGTTGTTCGAGAAGCAAAGGGAGACCTTTAGGGAACCTCCGAAGGGATAACTAATCAGACTTTCAGAAGGCCATCGAGAGTGCAAGATGCCGCACGCATAAGCTCGCCACTTGCACACACTGTCTATCGTGCAAAGATGAGAAGTGCTAGATACCGTAGGTACAAGATCATTATAGGCACATAATGCCACTCGTGAGGGCTAACTTATCAGACCCTTGAGAAGACCTCGATGACTTTAAGATGGGGCTAACTTATATGACCCCTGCAGAGCCCAAGTCGCTTAAGAAGCATAGGGAGATCCTTAGGAAATCTCTAGAGGGATAACTAATCGACTTTCAGAAGGCCATCGAGAGTGCAAGATGTTACAGGCACAAGCTCACCATTGACATATACTACCTCTCGCATGAAGATGAAAAATGCTAGATGCCGTAGGCATAAGATCACTGCTGGCACACAACGTCACTCGTGAGGGCTAACTTATCAGATTCTCGAGAAGACTTCGACGACTCCGAGGTGGGGCTAACTTACAAGATCCTTACAGAGCTCGAGTTGCTCGACAAGCGGAAGGAGACCTTTAGGGAATCTCTGGAGGGATAACTAATCAGACTCTCAGAAGATCGTTGTGAGTGCAAGATGCCACGGGCACAAGCTCGCCGCTAGTACATACTGTCTCTTGTGCAAAGATGAGAGGTTCTAGATACCAGAGGTACAAGATCACAGCAGGCACACAATGCCACACATGAGAGATAACTTATCAGGCCCTCGAGAATACCTCGACGACTCCAAGGTGGGGCTAACTTACAAAACCCTATAGAGCCTGAGTCGTTCGAGAAGCGGAGGGAGATCCTTAGGAAACCTCCGGAGAAATAACTAATCAGA
This sequence comes from Elaeis guineensis, assembly GCF_000442705.2. Classification (NCBI taxonomy): domain Eukaryota; kingdom Viridiplantae; phylum Streptophyta; class Magnoliopsida; order Arecales; family Arecaceae; genus Elaeis; species Elaeis guineensis. The sequence continues at coordinate 25,730,665 of NC_025997.2, read as the reverse complement.
CCCTCAGAAGACCATCGAGAGTGCAAGATGCCACAGGCACAAACTAGCCACTGCTACACTGCCTCTCATGCGAAGATGAGAAGTGCTAGATGCTGTAGGCACAAGATCGCCGCAAGTACACAACGCCACTCGTGAGGGTTAACTTATTAGACCCTCAAAAAGACCTCGACGACTTTGAGATGGGGCTCACTTACAAGACTCCCGCAGAGCTTGAGTCACTCGAGAAGTGAAGGGAGACCCTTAGAAAATCTCCAGAAGGATAACTAAACAGATTTTCAGAAGGCCGTCGAGAGTGCAAGATATCGTAGGTACAAGCTCGCTGCTGGCACACACTGTCTCTCGTGTGAGAATGAGAAGCACTAAATATCATGGGCACAAGATCACCGCAGGTACACAATGTCACTCATGAGGGCTAACTTATCAGACCCTCGAGAAGACCTCGACGACTTCGAGGTGGGGCTAACTTATAAGACTCCTGCAGAGCTCGAGTCGCTCGAGAAGCGGAGGGAGACCCTTAAGAAACCTCTAGAAGGATAACTAATCAGACACTTAGAAGGCCATCGAGAGTGCAAGATGCCACAGGCATAAGCTTACTACTGGCACACATTGTTTTTCACGCGAAGACGAGAAGTGTTAGATGCTGTAGGTACAAGATCACCGCAGGCACACAACGTCACTCGTGAGGGCTAACTTATCAGACCCTCAGGAAGATCTCAACGACTCTGAAGTGGGGCTAATTTGTAAGACCCCTACAGAGCCCGAGTCGCTCGAAAAACGGAAAGAGACCCTTAGAAAATCTTCGAAGAGATAACTAATCAGAACCTCAGAATACCACGAGAGTGCAAGATGCCGTAAGTACAAGCTCACCGCTAGCATACACTGCCTCTTACATGAAGATGAGAAGGGCTAGATACCGTAGGTACAAAATCACCACAGGCATACAATGCCACTCGTAAGAGATAACTAATCGGGTGCTAGAGGAAGAATAAAAAAGACGGACAACGTATGGACCAAGGTATCATATCAATAGTACTCTTTTCGTCTGATTCTCAGACTCAGAAGTAAGAGGTATATTACGGTGATATCATGGATGCCTCGGATTTATAGCTCTATGAGCTATGACTATGCTGTGAATAGCTGAGCCATATGCATGCTGTGAAGAGCTATCTTCATATGAGCTGAGCTGTCCCTGATATGAGCTCTCCTATGCTGATACGAGGTATCTTGAGCATCTATGCTGTATGAGCTGAGGCCAAAAGCAATAAATGTCTTTACATGGAGAGCACATGAAGGTTAAAATCTTCCTGATTGGTAACCTATACAATTAATAGGTGGAATCCTCATCTACCATGAGGTGACACCACTCATTCAATAAGGCCAAAAGATCAAATGTGGTTTTCAAGGTTATTCAAAAAGGATATTCAAATCCTCCACTCAGTATGCTATCAGCAATGATCTCCTCACTTCACAGGAGTGATCGAAGGTTGAATTATCTTGTTCAATTTGGCATGTCCAATGGTCCGATAATCTCGAGATCATGCGATCTCGCAGCTAACAATCCAGCTGTCCGACATCTTTTTATATAAACAACCAGAGCTCCGAGGATCCAAGTAAGTCCAATCCCTCTCAAAGAACTCGTTGCTGCTCTTTTGTTCTCTGCTTTTCTGACTTGAGCGTTGGAGGATGCTCGCTGGAGCCACAATCTCCAGTTTGGGACTTATTTTGTAAGTCACTCCAGCACCATTATCCCTGTATGAAGATCAAACATCCATCTTTCGATCTCGATCGATTTAAGCAGCAACAGCAATGATCAAAAAAATTATTAGTAAATCTTTTCTCAGTGATTTTTCTTATTTTTATAGTGATTCTGACCATCGCTAAACCTTTATTTCTTGTATTTAATAAGCAATAAGTGAAAAATAATGATGTTATTTTTTCTTTCATTATAAAATAATATGTATGTTTGGTTGTACAATCACTTATGCAGAAATTTTAAAGAAAAATTTATAATTTGAATTAAATTTATTTTATTTAAAGAAAGGTGAAAGAAACAACGACATTTACCTGCACAACAATAGTATGTTTGATGAAAAATAATGAAAGATAATGCCCATTATAGTTTCTATATTTTTTAACTTAATAATATAAGAGGATGGTCAAAATTTATAATAATTATAATATTGTTATTTAAAAATATATTGATGTCACATTATTAGCGTTATGGTTGGGCCACTCTCCACCAAGTCAAGATGGTGGATGTGTGCTCACGTGTTTTAATTTTATAGAGACAGTATTTATCAGAAAAATATATATAAGGATATATAAAAATATGTATTTAGTTACATATTAATTATTTTTTAGAAAAATTTTAAATATTTATATAGGTCAGAAAATTTAAACAATATTTTTTCAACTAGCTTTTTCAGATGAAATTCTGGATCGTTGCAAATATTATCAAAATCATGATCTATATGGACTAAGAGATATTGTAATATAGGTTTATTAGGACTGATAACCACTGGAATATATATTTGGTCCCACATCGATTATTTATCATGAAGATCTCAAAAATTTATAGATAATCAAAAAAATCAAAATAATATCTTTTAATTAGATTTTTTTTGGATTAAATCCTCAATTGTTATATCTTCTTATTCTAAGTAGCGACGCGTTCAATTGAGGGGACTTTGATTAGAGTAAAAATGATACGTGGTTCCACCATCGAATAAGGTGGTGGCTCTCGTGGAAAGCCAAAGGAATGGTCGATAAGAACACACTAACTTTTGCCGGCCATTCTTTCGGGTGCCACCAACCTTTGCGCATCCTTCTTTTCTGAAGTGAATCTGCCAATTAAGGGTGGCATTTTATCAGTGGAATGTATTATGTGTGTTGAACAGGTATTATCAAATTGGCAATGGTACAGCTGGAGCCAAACGCTACAATGGATAATAGAATTCTTTACTTTTGCTTCCAGTTTCAAATCTATGTTATTTAATTTTCATATTCCCAGGCTGTGGAGTAATTATCGCTCTCGTATTTACTCCAATCAAGAGGGGATCTGCTTAAATTTTGGACAATGGAATACTCTGCGTGGATGCTTCATGCGTCTGTCACATCCCATGAATCCAAGAATAGCCGTGGTGGCTTGAGAATCCAGCAGCTCTCATGGTTTTTGGGTATTAGTGGGAAGTTGATTTGGTCAATATATTGTATTATAACGATCGTACCCAAAATGGCAAACTTACAATCTGATTGTAAGTAAATTTGGTCAATTTTGAAACAATATCCTAATATTCACCCCTTGGTTCTCAATTTGAAGTCAAGATCCTATGGAAAATTTCCCATGTGCCTTTTTTCTTTAAAAAATATTTATTGCTGAAAATCGATATAACAACTCAGTTTTGAATAGTACCTGTTTTTCTGACCGTTATGCTTTAAGATTACCACTGCGGCTCTATTTCTCATGATCACTGGCGATCGGATCGACCGTAGTAAATGCTATCACCAGAGAAGTATGGTGGGCATCCTTGCGAACTGCATAGGAACCTCGAAGATGGAAACTAAGCCGAATCTGAGTTGGAGACGGACGATGCAAGACCGTACCATATGATATGGATCCCATCGAAGCCTTCATCAGAAGAGATGGAGGATCTTATGAAGTGGTTCCCAGATGTGGTCCACTTCTTGGAGGAGGAGTTGAGGGAGGAGTCAGCAAGCTGGGCGCTTGGTGGTGGTGGCGAGGAGCTTCGGTCGGAGGGTGGCAGCGGAGACAAGGATGAGGGAGTTCTAGTTACGAGTGGAAGTTAAAAGTGAGGTGGTGGGGCACAGGCTGAAGAGAGAATTCTACCTCTTCAGATTTAAGGAGGTCGGGGAGAGGGATCGGATTCTCAACCGGCCTTAGGTAGTCGCCGGAAGGTGGTGACGATGGAGCTTTGGCATCCGGAGTTCTTTCTAGCGAAGGGGACAAGCAACTCGACATTAGTGTGGGTTTGCCAGCCGCGGCTTCTGATGGAGTACTGGGGGGAGGTGGTGTTGTGGAAACTTCTGTGCTGAGTCAGAGAGTTCTCCTTGGTCGATGATTGCATGGTGGAGAGGAGGGTTGGGTTTGCTTGGGCCTTTGTGAGGATTGACTTCTCCCGACCGTTGAGATTGGGAGCTCAAATCATGATCCCAGAGGGGTCCTTTTGGCAATGGTTCGTCCACAATAACCTTGACAACCTTTGCCTCCGATGCGGGCGGCTGCTCTGCTGGAGGAGGTGTGCCTGGTGGGTGGGAAAGGAGTTGTCTCTGTGGGTTAAAGCTTAGAGACGGAGGCTCTTGTGGGTGGGGAAGGAGGTGCCTTAGTGGGTTAAAGCTTGGAGATGGAGGCTCTGGCCGATGGGGAGGAGTTGGTTGCGGATGCTAGAGGTCCATGCATGGGGGTATGGCTGGTGGCCATCCATCGATGGCAGCCCGATCTGAAGGGACCAGCCAACTTGAGGAGGAAGGAGATCGACTTTACTCGGCCCACTGAGCCTGCACCGAAAGTGAACCAAATATATGAAAGAAAGGGAATGTAAAGAGAGAGAAAAGAAAGGGAAGGGAGCAGGAAAGAGAGGAGGGTGGGAGATTTGTCGGTGTTTTGTTTGTGGATTTTGGGAGGTACAGAAAATTGCACATGCTCGTGTGTGTAGGTACTGGAGGGTATGGGAGGTGGAAACCGCCGTCCACCACACTCGACATCAATATCTGGACAAAAATGCCCTCCTGACATGGAGGGCTTATCATGGCCATCCATGTGGCTTGATGCAACAAACATTGGAAGCACGGAATAGATTTAGATGGAAACATGAAACGCTCATCATATCCACTCATGTCATTATCATTAGATGATGGCATGGCTATACCATTTGGAATGTGGACCCGAGTTAGGTCATCAGGAGTCTCCAAATCTTGATTAATGATGTGGTTGATTAACAGGATAAACTTATGCAAGAACCTATGAGGATGCATATTTTATTCTATATCGAAGATTCATTAAATAGATCTTGATTAATCAGATCAAAAATAAATAAATAAATAATATCTTTTGTTTAGTTTTTTTTTTTGATGATTTTTTAGATTATTATAAATAATATCATAATAGAGCTAGTGTATATGTTCTACTTGGAGTACTTTAGATCCTTACAGCATGGACTTGTTTGAGATTGGGATTGGCTATAGATATATCATGATATTTATGGATGCATTTGATTTGATTGGTAATTAAAATTGGATTTTAGTTTGGTGTTGGAGAGTATGCAAGTGCTTTCTTTTTCTTTTCTCTTTTGTATAAGTACTCATTGATGATTAATATGGAAAAGATAGGGTGCATTGAATTCTTGCTACAAATAGCTAATGCTGCCACTGCCGCTTTCTCATGATCCAATCTTTCGATCTTAGGCTTTTTATCTAGCTGTTATATGATAATATTGAAAATTCTTAGCAACCTATTATTGTAAGGAAAAGAGAAGTAGATTATCATGAAAAAGAAAAAGCCATATTATATGTTACTAATTTGGGTCAATGACATTGACACGAAAGCTTTGATATATGATGCCCAACGTTTTACTTTTCACATGCAAAACTTCTTGCTTTTATGTAAAAGCAGCCCAAGGCACTCTTGGCCAGAGTCTAATAGCTATTCCCATTTCTTGAAAGATGTCTGACTTGGTTAAATTCTTAAGGGAAAGAAATAGGATAGGTACAACCCCTAACAATTTAAATATATTTATTAATTCATATTATTAAATATTTTTAATTGGATTTAGAATTAAAACAGTCCTATTTTTGTCCCATGCATCTCACATATTCCAGCCCTGAATGTCTATGGAGAGAACTTTTAGACAACTATTTATCATACAAACATAGAAAATTTAAACTTATTATTTGGACATAGAAAGTGAAGAATTTCTTGTGAATATAAAATTATTTAGGAGACTACAAAAAGTAAGTAAAAAAAAAAAGAGAAAGAAAGAAAGTCAAAATTACATAAATTACTTCTCAGCATTCTCTTTCTCCATTTACATGGTGGTTAGGTCTTCCTACCTCTTTACTTATTTTTTTTTCTTTTTTTTTGTAATACATGTGTTCACTTGTTTAGAAAAAAATGAGAAATTTTTTTTTTGGCTCAATTACTTTCAAAATTTTAGATTTTTTGAGGATTTTCATTTTTATCTTAAACTTTGATTCATTGCAATCAGATCTTCAAACTTTTATAATGTTGTAATTTTTTCTTTGAATGCTATTTCTATTTGATGACCGTAATGAAAATATCATGTGCTATCATGTAATATGTAATAAAAATTGATGTAGAATCCTAAATACTTTCTTTTCTGTTTCTTCCTTTTGGCTAGGATTTCTTCTTCTAATTTCATCATTTTCTCTCCACTATTATCTTTTCTAAAACTCTACCGCCTCCTACACTACCATCGATATCTCTATCTATACCATCATCATCTCTAAATCCTTCTCTATAGAGATCACAACCATCATTAAGGCTGCTTCCATCACCATCCTTTTTATCAAGTATTAAAAAATTTAAACTTTAAGGTCACGAAGATCTTAGTTGTCTTCTTTTTTTTATTTATATTTGCTTAAAAAATTATATGATTAATAAAGTTTTTGGGTTTGTAATGATTTGAATTATTTATTTTTGTTTGATCTGTAATTAATCTTATAAACTCACAAAGTTAACCTTGAAGAATCTAAATTTAAAAAAAAAAGTTAAGAAGAAGAAAAGAATAACTAATTCTATTCCTCTATACTTTGTTCTCCCTTTTTTTTCTTTTCAGGTGGGTCATGCTCCAAAAAGATAGAGAAAAAAAGATGAAATAAAAAGTAAAAATCATAGCTAGAAATAAGAAATATGGAAGAAGAAAAAGTTTAGAATTCTACATCAACTAATTCTATACCACACCAACTTTTACTGTGTCATATGATAACACATGACATTTTCATTACGATCGTCAAATGAAATAGCACTCAGGAGAGAAATTACAACTTTATAAAAGTTTAAGAAGCTAATTACAATGAATCAAAGTTTAGAATAAAAATAAAAATCCTAAAAAGTCTAATATTTTTAAAGTAATTAAGCTTATATTTTTATTAGAGAATTAGAGATAAATCTCCAGTTCTATTTTCAATTTAAAAGAAGCTCTCCAAATGAATTTTATGTAAAAGTACCTATCTATTCTAAACATAAGTTAAAAGCATTACTTATTTTGATTGAAATTATCCTTGTACCTTTTAAAATACTGCATATTACATTATCATAGTATAGTATTTCTTTACAATAAGATAATATTACATTATATTAATGTAGTATTCTTTTATAATAATACAATATTGCTTTATTGTATTATATTAGTATAGTATTTTTTACAATAAAATAGTATTACATAATATTAGTGTAGTATTCTTTTATAATAAGGTAGTATTATATTATCATAGTATAATATTCTTTTATTATAGTATTACTTCATAACAATATAGAGTTATTTTATAATAATGTGGTATAACTTTATAATAGTGTATATTACTTTATAAGCATAGTATTGCTTTTATTATAATGCAGTATTGTTTTATAATAGTTTATAATAGTGTATTGTTATTTTATAACTGCAAAGGTAATTAGATCATTTCATCTTATTTGAATATTGTTTTTAAGTTATATTTCAAATGGAGAAGATTTTTTATTTGAAACTTAAATAGATAACTATTTTAAATTTAATAAAAAATTTAAAATATCAAAATTTGAGCCCATTTTTATCTTGAAGGAGAAATAGTGTCATAATAAATTAAGATGCCCCACATGCACCATTATTACCAAACTATTCAAGATCAGAATGTACTTTCTTGGATCAGAAGGAGGAGAATCTATTGTATCATGGATGATGTAATTGTAAGGGCCAACCTATGCTGCACAAAGCTGCTCCATTTCCATTGTAGTCCTCTCTATAATTACTGACTGGCATCAGCTATTCCAGAGGGAAAGAAAAACATCTGGTTCTTTGATACTTCGAAAAGTTTTTTATTGTTTAGCTTCTTTTCTTACACCCATTAAAAGCTCAGGCTCTCTCTCTCTCTCTTCTTTTTCTTTAGAGTATTTGAGAGAGCCAGGTCTAGTCGGTGCATTGACTTCTCTGTGTTAGGAAGCAAGAAAGAATGCAGATGGTGGGTGGTTTCTAACTTAGTAAAGAGCATAGCTTATAATTTTCTCACCAACCCTTTAGCCTTTTGATCGTCTATTGTAAGCCATAAATTAACACAAAACAAAAGAAATAATAGAACTCGTTTGTGGTATGAAACTGGTACTCCCTTTGAGCAAGAGAGGGAGATTAGAGCTTTCCTATAGGTTCAATTAAACAAGCTATGGTTTGAGCTTGCCAATGGAAGAATAACAGGTGACTTCACACCCCTGTTGTGGTTAAGGGGGGGGTGTGGGTGGTGGGGAGGGGGAGAGGGAGAGAGACTGAGGTACATGGATCATGTCTGGTGGAATGACCATCTTTTTCATGTGATCTGATCGAGATCATCCTGTTTTCCTGTCACCATCAGCCTTGCATAGCTTTTTTTCTGTTAAGCAAAATATGTGATCCAGATTAGTAACTTTGATGTTGATTGTAAGGTTTTGGTTCAGTGCTAATATGCTTTTGAGAAAAAGGTTTCATGCTGATTTAAAAAATGGCTATTTTAGTAGGAATATGAGATTTAGGTAGGCTTCCTGATGGTGGCATTATATGGGATCCAAGTCAGTATGGAGTGAGCAATATAAAGCAGAAGGAGCCATGAAACATCAAAGGTCACACATAACAAGTTTCTTTTTGTTTGGATTTATATCTTACTTTGATGGAAAAGAAGAGAATTTTGTTGCATCCAATGAATAGAAGGTTGTCTTTTTCTTTCTTATCAAATGCCAATCCCAAACCTAATTTTTCTATGCTTCAATCCAATAACCCATTTAGCTAGTTTTTAGAAAGTTAGAGTGCAAAGAGATAGGATTTGTTTATTATAGGCTAGAGGGATAGGAGAACTGAGACAAGTGGAGGGTAAAAAGCTTCTTGTCAACACATTGAATAGTTATTAGCTCATGAGACTGTTTGCACTTTTCTAGGATTTCCAATATGCTGCACATCTCAAAAACTATGAATATTTTTAATGTGGTTTAAAGGTG